>NC_134356.1:674604908-674814908 GCF_048569485.1 Anomaloglossus baeobatrachus | reverse complement strand
TTGCTTGAAAAGAGTCATAGACACTTCTTTAGTCTCTACCAGAGGAGGTACTCGAAAGGAGTCATAGACACTTCTGTAGTCTCTACCAGAGGGGGCACTCTAAGGGGTACTTTGCGCACTACGACATCGCAGCTGCGATGTTGGTGGGGTCAAATCGAAAGTGACGCACATCCAGCGTCGCAGTCAATGTTGTAGTGTGTAAATCCTTTTTGATACGATTAACGAGCGTAAAAGCGTCGTAATCGTATCATCGGTGTAGTGTCCGACATTTTCATAATTGCACTGCCGCGACGGTACGATGTTGTTCCTCGTTCCCCTGCGGCAGCACACATCGCTGTGTGTGAAGCCGCAGGAGCGAGGAACATCAGCTTACCTGCGTCCTGCGGCTCACGCCGGCTATGTGGAAGGACAGAGGTGGGCGCGATGTTTACGTCCCGCTCATCTCCGCCCCTCCGCTTCTATTGGCCGCCTGCTGTGTGATGTCGCTGTGACGCCGCATGACCCGCCCCCTTAGGAAGGAGGCGGGTCGCCGGCCAGAGCGACGTTGCAGAGCAGGTGAGTGCATGTGAAGCTGCCGTAGCGATAATGTTCGCTACGGCAGCAATCACAAGATATCGCTGCTGCAACGGGGGCGGGGACTATCACGTTCGGCATTGCAAGCATCGGCTTGCGATGTCGTAGTGTGCAAAGTACCCCTAACAGAGTAATAGACACTTCTATAGTCTCTACCAGAGGAGTTACTCAAGAAGAGTCTGTAATACTTATATATGTTCTGAGGATTTCGATAGCGTAGGGCAATGACAATCAGAGACGAGTTCCTGGTACAAGATGTTTTATAATATGTAACCACGGTAGATACACAACGGAAAACACAGCAGTACAAATACACAAAATACCTTTCCGAAACGGAGCGAAGGGAATTCCCGGGGCCACGCACCGGACTCCCCCAGGGAGACCACCAGAGCGAACCCCTATACAGGGACTGTCCGGCAATCACCCCGGAAGGCCTAAATGCGCCGCAGCCGGGACACAAGGGGCAAGCGGTAAAAGTCCAGGAGTGTCCGTACGGAATGATTGTCCAGAGTGGTTACGAACCAGAGAGAACCGGGCAGAGTGCTGACCGAAGATGGCAGACGGAATCCGGGCACAGCTTAGAGAAACCGGGTAAGGTCCAGAGTCGGTCGGTAGTCTTTAGGAGGATCCAAAGGCAATCAGGATTAGCAGCAGCAAAGCAGGAGCACACAGCAAGCAGTATACTCAGGCACTGGACTAGGCTTAGAGGCGGCCTTTTAAGCAGCTGGACAGGAAGTAGGGCAACAGAACAGTAAACTCCATGTTAACCGAGGGCAAGCTCATTCAAAAGAGAACTGGAAACCTGACATTACTCCCCCCCCCAGAGACGGCCTCAGGACGGATCAGGGCCTGGCTTGTCCGGGAAACGTCGATGAAACTGGGCAATCTTCCGGGGTGCCCGAATGTTACCCACCGGTTCCCAGGAATCGTCCTCGGGGGCGTACCCCTGCCAACGTACCAGATACTGGAGCCGACGACGATGGAGCCGGGAGTCAATAATGTCCTCAACCACGAACTGCTCCTCGCCGTCGACCATCACAGGCGGAGGAGGGGGCACAACACGACCATGAAACGTATTAGGGGAAACGGGTTTGAGGAGAGACACATGAAAGACCGGGTGTACCTTTAGATGGTGCAGTAACCGTAGCCGACAGGCCACAGGGCTCACGATCCCGGTGATCTTGAACGGACCGATGAATTTTTGACCCAGCTTCTGCGAAGGAACACCCAATCTCAGGTTTTTGGTGGATAACCATACAGAGTCCCCTACCTTGTACATGGGTGCCGGTTTCCGGTGAGTGTCTGCCGACCTCTTGTAACGCTCCTGGGCCATAGCCACAGTGTCCTTTAGAACCTCCAGATTTTGTCGTAGTTCTGTCAATCTGTCCTCCACCGCTGGCACCGAAACCGCAACCGGTGACCTAGGCAAAACAGTCGGATGGTAACCCAGGTTAGCGAAAAAGGGCGTTACCTTAGTGGAGCTGCTCTGAGTGTTGTTATATGAGAACTCCGCCAACGGAAGCATCTTCAACCAATCGTCTTGGAGATGGCTGACATAACATCGAAGGTATTGTTCCAGGGTTTTATTCGTCCGTTCGGTTTGCCCATTTGTCTGAGGATGGTATGCAGAAGACAAACAGACATCAATCTGGAGTGCCGTACAAAACCCCTTCCAGAATCTAGACGTGAACTGCACGCCCCGGTCAGAGATGATCTCGTCTGGTACCCCATGCAATCGGAATACGTTCTGGATAACCAAATCCACTGTCTCTGCGGCTGAGGGAAGACCGGTACACGGAATGAAGTGAGCCGCTTTAGTCAATCGATCCACCACCACTAAAATGGTATTGTGCCCGCCTGAGACTGGCAACTCCACAATGAAATCCATGGAGATAGACCCCCAAGGGCGAGATGGCACGGGTAACGGTTGGAGGAGTCCCGTAGGAGCCACACGAGGGACCTTGCACCGGGCACAAACCACACATGAGTGGACATAGTCCTTCACATCTTTTAAACAGGTAGGCCACCAGAAGAAACGGCTCAGAAATTCCTGCGTCTTCTGTACCCCCCTATGACCAGCCAACACGGAGTCATGGACCAATTTGAGAACCCGAAGTCTTACGGCCTCCGGGACATAAATGCGTCGCTCTCTCAACCACACACCATTCCGAAGAACAAGTGTTACATCATTCGGGGGGGCAGCAAGAAATACGTCACCATCATAGGCCAGCTTGATGTCCTTCCACAAGTCCTGGTCCTGGATTACTCCAACGAAATTGGCATCCGATAACACGGTCTGAGACGGGGTTCCAGGTACGGAGTCCACGGCGTGGATTCGGGACAAGGCATCGGCTTTCCCATTACGTGAACCTGGACGGTATGTAACGATAAAATTGAATTGGTTAAGAAATAGGCTCCAACGGGCTTGCCGTGGAGACAGGCACCTGGCAGACTTAAGAAATTCCAGATTACGATGATCTGTGAGTACTATCACTTGCTGCGCGGCTCCCTGTAAGTGGTGTCTCCATTCCTTGAAAGCGGAAATAATCGCCAATAATTCCTTGTCCGCAATGTCATAGTTCCTTTCTGCAGGGGACAACCGGCGGGAAAAGAAGGCACACGGATGCAAGAGACTCTTGTCCCCGGTCCTTTGAGAAAGAATGGCCCCTAATGCATAGTCGGAAGCGTCGACCTCCACGATAAAGGGAAGTGCGGGATTCGGATGTACTAATATTGGCGCTGAGGTAAAACATACCTTGAGACGATGGAATGCTTCCTGGGCCTGGGCGGACCACACAAACTTCTGTCCTTTCTTGGTCAACAGAGTGATGGGACGAACAATCTCCGAAAAGTTATGGATAAAGCGTCGGTAAAAGTTGGCAAAACCGACAAAGCGTTGTACCTCTTTGATGTTTCCCGGTTCCGGCCAGTCTAGAATGGCTTGTATCTTGCTAGATTCCATGTTCAGTCCCTGAGGAGAGATGACATAACCTAAGAATTGTATTTGTGAGCAGTGGAACTCGCATTTCTCCAGTTTAATGTATAGGCGGTTTTCCCTCAGACGGGTAAGTACGGTCTTGACGTGCTCCTGGTGGTCCTGTAGAGAATCAGAAAAGATTAGGATATCGTCCAGATAGATCACCATGAATTGGTCCATGATATCCCTAAAAATATCGTTAACTAGATGTTGAAATGCCGCGGGAGCGTTACAAAGTCCAAAAGGCATCACTAGGTACTCAAAATGTCCGTACCGACATCGGAACGCGGTCTTCCACTCGTCTCCGGGACGTATACGAAGCAGATTATATGCCCCACGGAGGTCTAATTTGGTGAATATTTTTGCCTGTTGGACCCTCTCCAATAGCTCAGGAATCAACGGTAACGGATACCGGTTCCGGATGGTTATCTTATTCAGTTCCCGGTAGTCAATACAGGGTCTTAGAGTCCCCTCCTTCTTTTTCACGAAAAAGATGGGTGCCCCTGCGGGTGAGGTAGACGGACGAATAAATCCCTTGGCTAGGCTTTCATCAATATACTCTTTTAGTGCTTCTAGCTCAGGTGCCGCCAACGGGTAGACATGACCAAACGGAATCTCCGCCCCTGGGAGTAAGTCTATGGGGCAATCATACGGTCTATGCGGGGGAAGCTGATCGGCTTTTCTTTTGTCGCATATATCAGCGAAGTCACGGTAAACCGGGGGTAAAACAGGTACCTGTACAGTGCCCTCCGTATTTGGTGTTACTGGAACCGGAACGGCTGGACAAATGGTCGGACCACTCTGCGGTGGGAAGGATATTTCCTTAGTCTCCCAATCGATGACCGGATTTGTAGACCGTAGCCACGGAATACCTAAAATAATCGGAAAATGAGGAGAAGAAATTATCATGAAAACAAGGGTCCCCTGCTGACCTGGCTTCATCACGCATTCGAGCGGTACTGTTTCCCGATCCACTGGTCCAGAGATTAACGGAGATCCGTCTACCGTCTCCATGGTAACCGGTGAGGATCTTTGCTGAGTCCGGATACCGTGTTTCCTGGCAAAGGAAGAGTCCATGAAATTTCCCCCTGCCCCGGAGTCTATCATTGCAGAGGTAGGAATTAGCTGTCCCTCCCAACGGATCTGAATGGGGAGTAAGCAATGGGTATATTTCCCCTCTGAGTCCTTCGGTGAGGTAGACATTACAGTCAAGGGAAATACCGCATCCAAGTGTCCACTTGCCTCAGAGATATCGGACTCTGCATCCGTGTTGTCACACTCTGCCATGGCTGCCAATACCTTATTTGGGCGATTTGGACGTTTCGGGCAGTCGATCAAGAAATGGTCCGATTGACCGCAATAGAAACACAAACGCTCACGGAGCCGGTGTTCACGACGTTCGTTGGTCTCTCGTTTTTGCAAAGAGTCCACTTGCATAGGTACGTCCTCGGCCTCCCGTGGCGTCCTGAGAGCGGGTTCTCTGGAAGGAAACGCAATATTGTTTACACGGTTTACAGCTGCCCATTTTTCCTGTCTACGTTCCGTCAAACGAGTATCAATGCGCACACAGTGCTGGAGAAACAGTTCAAAATCCCCTGGAGATTCGGAACGGGCTAACTCGTCCTTGATGGTACTGGACAAACCTTTTCTGAAAACAGATAATAATGCATTGTTTCCCCAGTCGGTGTCTACCACTAACCTCTTGAACTCAGTGGCGTATTCAACGACAGAACGCTTTCCCTGACGTAAGGAAAGGAGAGCCGATTCAGCGGTAGCACGGCGATTCGGATCATCAAACATTTGCGCCATTGCGGTCAGAAAGTCATCCAGGTGGTTCAAACGGATGTCCCGATTCTCTATCATGGGATTAGCCCAAGCCAGTGCTCGTGAGGTTAATAACATGATGATACATAACACCTTTGACCGATCAGAACGGTAATAATCAGAATGTACATCGAAAAACAGTATACATTGGTTAACAAATCCACGGAACTGACTACGATCACCATTGAAACGGAATGGGGGTAACCTAGGCATACCGGCAGCTGATACGGACGTAGTGGGGACGGCTTCCTGAGCCTCCACTCTGACTTGCAAATCCTGTATAGCCGGCCCCAGTACCTGGTGATCATGGCCCAGCTGTGCCTCCACATCTCTAAGTTTATTCTGCACCGCCTCCATCTCCTGCTGCAGGGAGTTAATCATGGAGAAGAGCTGATCTACTCGTGTCTCAGTCATTGCCCCAGCGAAATCCTCCTATGGCCTGAGTATAATGTAATACTTATATATGTTCTGAGGATTTCGATAGCGTAGGGCAATGACAATCAGAGACGAGTTCCTGGTACAAGATGTTTTATAATATGTAACCACGGTAGATACACAACGGAAAACACAGCAGTACAAATACACAAAATACCTTTCCGAAACGGAGCGAAGGGAATTCCCGGGGCCACGCACCGGACTCCCCCAGGGAGACCACCAGAGCGAACCCCTATACAGGGACTGTCCGGCAATCACCCCGGAAGGCCTAAATGCGCCGCAGCCGGGACACAAGGGGCAAGCGGTAAAAGTCCAGGAGTGTCCGTACGGAATGATTGTCCAGAGTGGTTACGAACCAGAGAGAACCGGGCAGAGTGCTGACCGAAGATGGCAGACGGAATCCGGGCACAGCTTAGAGAAACCGGGTAAGGTCCAGAGTCGGTCGGTCGGTAGTCTTTAGGTGGATCCAAAGGCAATCAGGATTAGCAGCAGCAAAGCAGGAGCACACAGCAAGCAGTATACTCAGGCACTGGACTAGGCTTAGAGGCGGCCTTTTAAGCATCTGGACAGGAAGTAGGGCAACAGAACAGTAAACTCCATGTTAACCGAGGGCAAGCTCATTCAAAAGAGAACTGGAAAACCTGGAAACCTGACAGAGTCATGGATAATTCTTTAGTCTCTACCTGATGAGGTGCTCGAAAAGAGTCATAGAGACTTGTGTAGTCTCTACCAAAGGGAGCACTGGGGAAGAATCATAGACACATCTGCTTTCCCTACTGAAGGAGGGGATCTGAGAAAAGCCATAGACACTTCAGTTGTTTCTACTGTAGGAAACACTTGGGAAGAATGTTAGACAAGAATCTGTAGACATTACCAGAGAGAGTACTTGGGAAAAAACATAGATATTTCTATAGTCTTTATCGGAGGGAGCCTCTGAGAAGAGACATTTAAATTTCTCTAGTGTCTACCAGAAGGAACACTCTAGAAGACTAATAGACATCTCTGAAGTCTACTGCAGATAGAACTCTGAAATGTTCGTAGACAATTATATAACTTCTACTGGAGGAACCATTCAGGAAAAGTTATAGACATCTTTGTAGTCTCTACTGAAGGAAGCATTCTGGAAGAAACATAGACATCTTTGTAGTCTCTACTAGGGGAATCATTCAGGAAGAGCCATAGACATCTCTTTACTCTTTATCTGAGGGAGCATTCGAGAAGAATCATTACATTTCTACCGGAGGGAGCATTTGGGAAGACTCATAGACATCTCTACAGTCTCTATCACAGAGAGCATTTGGGAAGAGTCATAGACATCTCTGTCTCCACCAGAGGGGGCAAAGTTTCATAATTTCTTAGTTTGTAAGGTTGAAAGTAGACTCAAGTCGGATGAGCAGCTTTCCCCCTACAGTGCGAGTGTGGATGGAGTTAGTGAACACAATACTTCCCTATGAACGGGCGGTGTATCAGATTAGAGGGTGCCCGGAGAAGTTTACTAATGTGTGGAAAATTTGGAACTCCTCCCCCATGACATTGACCAATTAACCGCACTGAGCTAAGTACAGTAATGACCATGTATTGGTGTTGATTTAAACATTCGGGTTGGCACCTGTCGACAGAAATGGTTAATTATTGTTTATGGTTTCTTGTTCTGTTGTGATTATCATGTATCTCAGGTACAACATCTAGCCAGCTCGGTATATACTTGTATCTCATATGTCTTTTGTTGTAGCTGCAATTTTTCCTTGCTGTGTAATAAACGAAGTTAAAAAAAAGTAGACTCAAGTCCATCGAGTTTAACCTATAGCCTAACTTGCCTATCCAGAGGAAGGCAAAAACCCTAGAAAGAAGACACTAAGCTCCATATTAGTCTCAATCGAAGGGAGTGCCTGAGCAGAGTTATAGACACTTCTGTAGTCTCTACTGCAGGGAGCACTGAGGAAGAATAATAGACCCCTCAGTAGTGTCTACCGGGTGGAGCGCACATGAAGAATTGTAGAACCTTCTGTAGACTCTACTAAAGGGGACACTTGGGAAGTATCATAGACACGTCTGTCTGAAGGAGGGAATGTCAAAATATTCATAGACACTTCGGTACTCTCTATACAAAGGAGCAATCGGGAAGAGCCATTGACTCTTCAGTAATTGCTTCCAAAGTGAAAACTTAGGAAAAATCAAAGACATTTCTATAGTCTTTAACAGCCAACAGGAAAAATCATGAAAACTTCTGTAGTCTCTACTGGGGGGAGGAAGAATCATAGATCCTACTGTACTTTTTACCAGACCTAGCACTCGGGAAATATTGTAGACATATCTGTAGTCTCTACTGGAGGAAGCAATTCAGAAGCCTCATTGACATCTCAGCGTCTCTCCTGGAGGTAACATTCAGGAAAAGTCATAAACTTCTCTGTAGTATCTACCAGAGGAAACAATCAAGAAGAGTCCTGGATAACTCTGTAATCTCTACCAGAGAAAGCATTCGGGAAGACTCATAGGGGTGCTTCACACACAGCGAGCTCGCTGCCGAGATCGCTGCTGAGTCACGCTTTTTGTGACGCAGCAGTGACCTCATTAGCGATCTCGCTGTGTGTGACACTGAGCAGCGATCTGGCCCCTGCTGTGAGATCGCTGCTCATTACACACAGCCCTGGTTCGTTTTCTTCAAAGCCGCTCTCCTGCTGTGACACACAGATCGCTGTGTGTGACAGCAAGAGAGCGACAAATGAAGCGAGCAGGGAGCAGGAGCCGGCGTCTGACAGCTGAGGTAAGCTTGTAACCAAGATAAACATCAGGTAACCAAGGTGGTTACCTGATATTTACCTTAGTTACCAGCCTCTGCAGCTCTCACGCTGCCTGTGCTGCCGGCTCCGGCTCTCTGCACATGTAGCTGCTGTACACATCGGGTTAATTAACCCGATGTGTACAGCAGCTAGGAGAGCAAGGAGCCAGCGCTAAGCAGTGTGCGCGGCTCCCTGCTCTCTGGACATGTAGCTGCATTACACATCGGGTTAATTAACCCGATGTGTACTGTAGCTAGGAGAGCAAGGAGCCAGCGCTCAGTGTGCGCGGCTCCCTGCTCCCTGCTCACACTGGTAACTAATGTAAACATCGGGTAACCATACCCGATGTTTACCTTAGTTACCAGTCTCCGCAGCTTCCAGACGGCGGCTCCGTGCAAGCGCAGCGTCGCTTGCACGTCGCTGCTGGCTGGGGGCTGTTCACTGGTCGCTGGTGAGATCTGCCTGTTTGACAGCTCACCAGCGACCATGTAGCGATGCAGCAGCGATCCTGACCAGGTCAGATCGCTGGTCGGATCGCTGCTGCATCGCTAAGTGTGAAGGTACCCATAGACATCTCTGTAATCTCTACCAGGTGGGATCATTCAAGAAGAGTCATAGAAATATCTGTAATGCCTACCAAAGGGAACATTCAAGAAGAGTCATAGACATCTCTGTAATCCCTACCGGAGGGAGCATTTGAGAAGATTCATAGAATCATAGACATCTCTGTAATCCCTAATGGAGGGAGCATTCGGGAATAGTCATAGATATCTCTGTAATCCCAACAGGGGAGAGCATTCAGGAAGAATCATAGACATCTCTGTAATCCCTACTGGAGGGAGTATTCAGGAAGACTCATAGACATCTCTGTAATCCCTACTAGAGGGAGCATTCGAGAAGAGTCAAATACATCTCTGTAATCCATGTGGAGACATGAGGGTCAGTGGGTGATCTTGTCTGTTGGCCTGGTTGTCTTCAGAAAGACTACACGAACTAGCGCTGCTCATTCCACTGAACTCCTGGAAGAACACTACTCATGTGCCGCCCTGGCAAAACCAGGGTGTCACAGAGCTCTGCATCCATCTTTTTGGTGCAGAGCTCACTCTCCCTTGGGGAGTTTCCCACACAGAGTCACACCAGCCAATCAGGCCCCACTCACCCCCTCCCCAGGAAAAGGGAGGGGGGCGAGAGGAGCTTAGAAGGAGCAGAGCAGAGTTTGAGCTGTAGTCAGTCTGAAGGAGGAGAGAGGTCTGGAAGCAGCCCCTGTGGGGAGCTAGGAAAAGTGGCAGTAAGGGCCTCAGGAATAGGCCAGCCGCTTGTGGGACCCAAAGTGGACCGGGAGAGGGTAGTGGCCCCCCGGTGCCGACTGTCGGGACCCAGTCCGGACCTGTGTACAAAACAGACACAGACATCAGGCAGGAGAACAACACCTGAATTACACGCACGGGTGTGGGACCCATCCTCACAGCATCTGTGGGCACCAGTTACCAGCAATTTGGTTTACAAAAGATTGAGTATTTCTTCCATCTGCATTCCTGACACTCCACATTAATCCAGCTTCATCCAGCACCTCGATAACCGAACTGTGAGTGTACTATTCCCTGCAATCCCTGCCACCACCACAACTCCCAACTGGGCCCCGGGACTACACCTCCCCTACCCGTGGAGGGGATCCCACCTTGCTGCCCCACACCATCAGTCCCGGGCACGGTCCCCAAAGGCAGCGGCGGTGCCACCATCTCATCACCGCAACCCACGGGTGGCGTCACGGACAATCACCCTTACCTAATCCCCTTTTTGCTGTGGAGCCTGGGATCATAGACCGGGTCACGCCACCGTGATACTCACAGAAGTGACCCCTTTGCCCGGATCTGAGTACCCCTTATCCCTGGGCGACACACTCAGACAAAACAGGATGAGGGAACCACACATTGGTAAGTCTTTATTAGTTCACCAACAGGCAAAAACATATACATTTGCAGCAAGAAAACAAGATAATACAAGATAATACAAGAAACAGTCTCACCCTTATCTTTGCTCACCAGGGATTAGAATCTTCATGAGGTAGGCGCTTGCAGGGCCAATTATGTCAGCTAGCAGCACCCTGCTTTTGGCGGGCACCCACTTAGAGGAGATAGCAGCAGGCTTACAAGCTTAGGAAGCTGACAGACTACAGCATGATATGTAGCCAGGTGACTGAATTGTCCCAACCTGGGTTCTCCAAGCGAATTTATGGGTTGAGTGTAGAGCAGTGAAGCAATTCTGTGATCCTCCAGCTTGAGCCGTGTATTGTAGGCTGAAGTCCTGTAGAATGAAGAAAGTGAAGCAGTTTTGTGATCCTCCAGCTGGATCTGCATATCCTAGGCTGAAGTCCTGTAGAATGAATGAATCTTGAAGCAGTTCTGTGATCCTAGGCTGAAGTCCTGTAGAATATCAACCTGGTGACAGAAGGCAAGATACCTTTTATACCCCCTCAGTTCTCATTTCAGGGTATTGTGTCTTACAGAAGTGGTGGGAGATAACTGCTTTCTCAGTGGTCGCTAGTTCTATCCAAAAGCATAATTTTCCTCTGAATTATGCAGACAAAGGGGCAGTCAATACACATTTAACAGACAATAGGGCTCCGATAAGTCTGACAGGAGTCAATGGCTAACTTCTCTTGATTTACAAAAAAAGGAACCATACATCTGACCAAATTAAAAACAGTTCACCCCCCACACAAGTGGCCAGAAACTGAGATTTCATAATCCCTACTGGAGGGAGCATTTGAAAAGAGTCATAGACATTTCTGTAATCCCTACCGGAGGAAGTATTTGGGAAGAGTCAAAGAAATTTCTGTAGTCTCTTTTTAAACCCTCCTGTTATTTCCATTAAAGCTATTTGTGGCCTTCATTGAATATTTAGGACTATCAGAAAGTGCTCCTTCTTCATAGTCCATCTCCATACTTGGACAGTTTGATACGATTTCTTAAGAACTTACTCATGGGCCTGAAACTCAAAGAACTGTATTTCACATTCTTCCACAAGCTGCGCCTGGGCACCAGAATGTTTCTCAGTAGATCCCTCTGATATGGACCTTTTCATTTCTATGGAAAATAAAGATTGTAACCTGTTTAATTGAGAAAAATTGCTCCAAAGATACCTGGACAACACTTATCCCCCACCCTTTACTAGTGAAATTCTGCACATGTCCCATTCCAACTGTGTTCTACAGTGTGTCCACCCATATCCTGTCCACCGCCATTAACTTGAGAATGGCGGCAGCAATAGGCATAGAAGTGGTGTCTAGGTATAGTAAAGTATCCATACGCTACGCAATGAAACCACCTATAGCGCCACCTGGTGGAAAACAACGGAGTTAGCATTTTTATCTCGAAAATGGAAGGAGATAGAGAAAAACAGTGGATTACAAAGTTGTAGGGCATCAACAATTCAATACGAATCATCACCTTGCATACAGAAATGCTATGATTAGAACGTGTAAAGCTCACAAGGCTGCGGACGTGAAGCCATACCTCATGGAGACCTTCCTACAAGTCATTGGGTATGGTGGCTGTGTGGAGTTGCCTCCATGCTCACCTGACCTGACCCAATTGGACTTCTTTCTGTGAGGTCACATCAAACAGCAGGTGTATGCGACCCCTCCACCAACATTGCAGGACCTACGACGACGTATCACAGATGCTTGTGCAAACGTGTCACCTACCATATTGCACAACGTGCAGCAAGATACAGTATGCTGTGCAGAGTCCAGATGTGCATTGCAGCTGACGGGGGCACATTGAGCATCAAACTTAAATGAGCGCCATATGCGTGACCAGCATTCAATGTTTTGAGGGAGTCATGGATTTCATATCATAGCATTTCTGTATGCAAGGTGTCGATTCGTATTGAATTGATGATGCCCTACAACTTTGTAATTCACTTTTTTTCTCTATCTCGTTCTGTTTTCAAGATAAAAATGCTAACTCCGTTGTTTTCCACCAGGTGGCGCTATAGGTGGTATCATTGCGTAGCGCATGGATACTTTACTATACTGTGACGCCCTGGACTAGCCAGGTAGTCACAGTTAGGCCAATGCACAAACACCCATCCCCAAATAAGGTGACAGCAGCCAACCTACTAAACCCTAGTCACCTCCCTCTGGGTTTGATGTCCACACCAGGTGGGCGGAGCTAGGCAGTTGGCCACGCCCTCCGAGGAGTTCACATGCCCAGAGGCAGGAAAAACCCGTTAGATTGAGTTTGGAGGTTGAGGAGTAGAGTTCAAGTGCATACCTGTGTCAAGGTCTGCTACAGTCTAACACCGGGTGCTGGGTTGGAGCCCAAACACCTGTAGCTAGGAGGCAGACGGTGGTGGCCGTCTGCAGGAGCCGGGAAGACAGCCTGGTGGAACCATAGGTAGCCGGGACAGGGTAGTGGCCCGCCGGTACCAAACCGGGGAACCGACTGGAAACCGGAACACAAGTGGGGGTACTCAGACCCTGAAACACGGTCCCGAATCTACCGGACCCCGTTACTTAACTGATTGAGGTCTAGACTTTAGGTCTTTTCCCACCCAAAGTCCCGAAAGAAGGCAACAGCCCACCGATTCCGGATATCGGCCACCGCCAAGGGCCAAGAGATCCAACGGGCCAGCGCCTGCGGGCAAACAGGCTCTCCCAACATACACGCCCGGGAGCGTGACTCCCGTCACTGAAGCGCGGCTGTCCATTTCTACAAAAAGGTGCAGGAGAAAGGCAGACACCATCAACCCGTTTGGGGACCGAAGCAGCTGGCTGCGGGCACCGACCATCCTCCGTTTGGTTTACCAGAGACTCTCGTGTATTTGTCAGAGTGAGTACCACTGTGCCCTCGGGCCGCGCACCAGCAAGCACCACCACACCATACCCATCGGGTCCCGGGGCCATCACCCCTGCCCACGGAGGGTTAACACCACAAGCTGCACTAACATCTCCCCCGGGGCGCCCCGTAAACCAGCAGCGGTGGTGCCTACATTCACCACAACCCGTGGGTGGCGTCACGAACTCTAATCTAAAACCCCCTTTCAACATGCCAGCCCCCTTGCAGAGTGACGTGACCCCCGGTCCGGAGGCGCTCGAGCCACCGACACCCGAGCCCGGATCCGAGCGGCTCGGCTGCAGCCGAGCGCAGGGCGGTACAATACCTAGACACCATTTCTATGCCTATAGCTGCCGCCGTTCTCAAGTTAATGCCGGTGGACAGGAGATGGGTGGACACACTGTATACAGTTAGGTCCAGAAATATTTGGACAGTGACACAAGTTTTGTTATTTTAGCTGTTTACAAAAACATGTTCAGAAATACAATTATATATATAATATGGGCTGAAAGTGCACACTCCCAGCTGCAATATGAGAGTTTTCACATCCAAATCGGCGAAAGGGTTTAGGAATCATGGCTCTGTAATGCATAGCCTCCTCTTTTTCAAGGGACCAAAAGTAATTGGACAAGGGACTCTAAGGGCTGCAATTAACTCTGAAGGCGTCTCCCTCGTTAACCTGTAATCAATGAAGTAGTTAAAAGGTCTGGGGTTGATTACAGGTGTGTGGTTTTGCATTTGGAAGCTGTTGCTGTGACCAGACAACATGCGGTCTAAGGAACTCTCAATTGAGGTGAAGCAGAACATCCTGAGGCTGAAAAAAAAAGAAAAAATCCATCAGAGAGATAGCAGACATGCTTGGAGTAGCAAAATCAACAGTCGGGTACATTCTGAGAAAAAAGGAATTGACTGGTGAGCTTGGGAACTCAAAAAGGCCTGGGCGTCCACGGATGACAACAGTGGTGGATGATCGCCGCATACTTTCTTTGGTGAAGAAGAACCCGTTCACAACATCAACTGAAGTCCAGAACACTCTCAGTGAAGTAGGTGTATCTGTCTCTAAGTCAACAGTAAAGAGAAGACTCCATGAAAGTAAATACAAAGGGTTCACATCTAGATGCAAACCATTCATCAATTCCAAAATAGACAGGCCAGAGTTACATTTGCTGAAAAACACCTCATGAAGCCAGCTCAGTTCTGGAAAAGTATTCTATGGACAGATGAGACCAAGATCAACCTGTACCAGAATGATGGGAAGAAAAAAGTTTGGAGAAGAAAGCGAACGGCACATGATCCAAGGCACACCACATCCTCTGTAAAACATGGTGGAGGCAACGTGATGGCATGGGCATGCATGGCTTTCCATGGCACTGGGTCACTTGTGTTTATTGATGACATAACAGCAGACAAGAGTAGCCGGATGAATTCTGAAGTGTACCGGGATATACTTTCAGCCCAGATTCAGCCAAATGCCGCAAAGTTGATCGGACGGCGCTTCATAGTACAGATGGACAATGACCCCAAGCATACAGCCAAAGCTACCCAGGAGTTCATGAGTGCAAAAAAGTGGAACATTCTGCAATGGCCAAGTCAATCACCAGATCTTAACCCAATTGAGCATGCATTTCACTTGCTCAAATCCAGACTTAAGACGGAAAGACCCACAAACAAGCAAGACCTGAAGGCTGCGGCTGTAAAGGCCTGGCAAAGCATTAAGAAGGAGGAAACCCAGCGTTTGGTGATGTCCATGGGTTCCAGACTTAAGGCAGTGATTGCCTCCAAAGGATTCGCAACAAAATATTGAAAATAAAAATATTTTGTTTGGGTTTGGTTTATTTGTCCAATTACTTTTGACCTCCTAAAATGTGGAGTGTTTGTAAAGAAATGTGACAATTCCTACAATTTCTATCAGATATTTTTGTTCAAACCTTCAAATTAAACGTTACAATCTGCACTTGAATTCTGTTGTAGAGGTTTCATTTCAAATCCAATGTGGTGGCATGCAGAGCCCAACTCGCGCAAATTGTGTCACTGTCCAAATATTTCTGGACCTAACTGTATGTACGAACACCATAGTTGGAGCAGTAACATGCAATTGTGCCTGTTCTCCCTCAATCATGGGCCACTAGGCAACGTAATATAAGACTCTCTTCCTCTGGTGGGATTAATCAACCCCAGTCTGACACTGGCATCGGGGCAGGGACTTGATGACACATCCTAATAACAGAGGTTTGAATATTTCATGTCATACCATGACCTCATATTCATGTATACTGATTGGACAGTATAACCTTTGTGCTCTGGGGCCTCGAGCTATATATTTGGCTGGAAACTTGCCATCATTTTCACTCTTTGCTTGCAAGAAACTGTCTTCATTCTGACCCCTCCCTCCACAACCATTATAGATAGTCCAAAATTTAACTTGTCAAGGTCCAAAAAGCTGCACAAAGAAAATGCTTCACTTTCTGCAAATATCTATGCTGTATTGATCCCTATGTTAGAATGGCCCTGCAGGAAAAAAGCTGAAGACCTAATGCTCCGACTGCTGGGATTCTCAGCGATCAGCTACAATCTCTGTGCAAACCTGGCAGGAAGTGTTCAGTGTCCCTCCAGCGCCACCACAGGTGGATATAAGCATTGCACAGCATGCATTCACATCAATGGATAGCCTGCAGGATAGGACAGCTCCTCCGGGGACGGAGATGTTTATTACAACCACTCTCCACTTTAAGAAATCCCACACTAAGAAGTGAGGATCCTAATCAGTAGTCCACCCCCCCCCTATGATTCTATTATTTCCCATTTGGCATGTGGCAACGGACTGGACTTACTGCTAATTTTAGCAACCTCTTCATTGGAGGTAGGGTGTGCTGCTCCCATCCTGGGCAAGAGGTGAACACTTATCAGTAGAAAATGAAGACGAGCGGGCACTTCCAAGATGAAGCTAAAACTGTTTTTCTTTATTTGTAAATTTGATTACAAGATTATATCCATGTTATAGAAAGTTATAGAAATCACTGTAGTTTCCAGTGGAGAGCGTGTCTATTAAGAGTCACAGACACCTCTGTAACCTCCTCTAGAGGAAGCATCCAAGAAGAGTCATAGACACCTCCGTAATCTCCATTGGACGGATAACCCAGGAAAAGTCATAAACACCTCTGTAGTCTCCACAGGGAGAGCACCCAAGATGAGTCATAGACACCTCTGTAATCTCCATTGTATGAAGACTCCCGGAAGAGCCATAGACACCTCTGTAATCTCCAGTGTAGGAAGACTCCCGGAAGAGCCATAGACACCTCTGTAATCTCCAGTGTAGGAAGACTCCCGGAAGAGCCATAGACACGTCTGTAATCGCCACTGTTGGGGGGAGACTCCTGGAACAGTCATAGAAATCTCTGTAATCTCCACTGTAGGAAGACTCCCGGAAGAGCCACAGACACCTCTGTAATCTCCACTGTAGGAAAACTCCCGGAAGAGCCATAGACACCTCTGTAATCTCCACTGTAGGAAGACTCCCGGAAGAGCCATAGACACCTCTGTAATCTCCACTGTAGGGAGACTCCCGGAAGAGCCATAGACACCTCTGTAATCTCCACTGTAGGGAGACTCCCGGAAGAGCCATAGACACCTCCGTAATCTCCATTGGACGGATAACCCAGGAAGAGTCATAAACACCTCTGTAGTCTCCACAGGGAGAGTACCCAAGATGAGTCATAGACACCTCTGTAATCTCCACTGTAGGAAGACTCCCAGAAGAGCCACAGATACCTCTGTAATCTCCACTGTAGGGAGACTCCCGGAAGAGCCATAGACACCTTTGTAATCTCCACTGTAGGGAGACTCCCGGAAGCGCCATAGACACCTCTGTAATCTCCACTGTAGGGAGACTCCTGGAAGAGCCATAGACACCTCTGTAATCTCCACTGTAGGGAGACTCCCGGAAGAGCCGCAGACACCTCTGTAATCTCCACTGTAGGAAGACTTCTAGAAGAGCCATAGACACCTCTGTAATCTCTACTGTAGGGAGACTCCCGGAAGAGCCATAGACACCTCTGTAATCTCCACTGTAGGGAGACTACCGGAAGAGCCATAGACACCTCTGTAATCTCCACTGTAGGGAGACTCCTGGAAGAGCCATAGACACCTCTGTAATCTCCACTGTAGGGAGACTCCCGGAAGAGCCGCAGACACCTCTGTAATCTCCACTGTAGGAAGACTTCTAGAAGAGCCATAGACACCTCTGTAATCTCTACTGTAGGGAGACTCCCAGAAGAGCCATAGACACCTCTGTAATCTCCACTGTAGGGAGTCTCCTGGAACAGTCATAGAAATCTCTCTAATCTCTATTGGATGGATAACCCAGGAAGAGTCATAGACAGGTCACTAGTCTCCACTGTAGGGAGACTCCTAGACATTACCAGTCTCCACTGGGGGAACATCCAGGAAGAGTCATAGATGCCTCAGTAGTCTCCACTGGGGGAGCATCCAGGAAGAGTCATAGACACCTCAGTAGTCTCCACTGGAGGGAGCGTCCTGGAATAGTCAAAGACATCTCAGTAGTTTCCACTGGAGAGAGACTCCAGGAACAGTCCATAGACACCTCTGTAGTCTTCACTGTAGGTGGACTCCATTACGAGTCATAGACACCTCTGCAGCTTCCATCACAGAAAGTGCAGGAGGAAGCATCATAAACACTGATATAGCTTCCAATGGCGGGAATGCATGGCAAGAGTCATCAATGCCAGTAATCTTTTTCAAAGAGGGCACTAGAGAAATTCCAATGCTGCACACTTCTTCTCCAACGTCCTTACTGTTTCCAGAACGGAGACCATTTACGATGCTTAGCTGGTGACAGAGGGACTCATAGGGAGAGAAGTTGACCTACCTTTGGAGGGGGAGGATCAGCTTTCCTAAAGTGGTTATTCACTACTTTATCAATTACAATAAAAACAATAGATACCCACCTCCCTCAGCGATGTCTCACCGATGTCCATGCTGCTCTTCCCAGGGAGTGATGTGACATTGTTGTGTCACGTGTAACTAATAAGTGGTCACTGTTTGTGTGTAGCTCATCATATTCTACCAAGGGCAGACGTCTAAACAGAGAATGCCCATAGTCTGCAATGAGAGGTGAGTATCCCTTGCTTTTATTGATTAAGCATAGCTGGTCCAGTAGTAGACAACCCCTTTAGGCCCCCTTCACACGTCAGTGAAAAAACACGCACGTGTGTTACGTCCGTTTTTCGGGTCCGTTTTCCGTTTTTGTGTCCGTTTTTATGGTACGTGTGGCATCTGTGTGAATTGCGTATGCTAGCCGTGTTTGTGTGTAGAACGTCCGTGTGTGCGTGTGGAATAAACGTGTATGTGTACGTGGAATGAACGTGTGTGTGATGCACAATGTCGTTTATAAATGTCGGCTGACAGCCGACAGAGTTGCGCGATGAGAATGAACTCGGGTGAACTTCACCCGACTTCATCCTCATACCGCGGCTCTGTCTGTGTCGAGTACTGATTAGCGGTCACCTGTGAATGATTCACCGGTGACCGCTAATCCCCCGAGTGACTGATGTTTCCCCCCTCTCTCATACTCACCTTTCCCCGATCCCCGGCGCGGCGCTGCACGGCATTCACACTTCTGCGGCGGCTTTTACTATTTTGAAAAAGACGGCCGCTCATTAAACAATCTCGTATTCCCTGCTTTACCCGCCCACATGCGCCTATGATTGGTTGCAGTGAGACACGCCCCCACGCTGAGTGATAGGTGTCTCACTGCACCCAATCACAGCAGCCGGTGGGCGTGTCTATACTGTGCAGGGAAATAAATAATTAAATAATTAAAAAAAACGGCGTGCGGTCCCCCCCAATTTCAATACCAGCCAGATAAAGCCATACGACTGAAGGCTGGTATTCTCAGGATGGGGAGCTCCACATTATGGGGAGCCCCCCAGCCTAACAATATCAGCCAGCAGCCGCCCAGAATTGCCGCATACATTAGATGCGGCAGTTCTGGGACTGTACCCGGCTCTTCCCGATTTGCCCTGGTGCTTTGTCAAATCGGGGTAATAAGGAGTTAATGGCAGCCCATAGCTGCCACAAAATCCTAGATTAATCATGTCAGGCGTCTCCCCGAGACACCTTCCATGATTAATCTGGAAATTACTGTAAATAAACACACACACACGAAAAATCCTTTATTAGAAATAAAAAACACAAACATATACCCTGGTTCAACAATTTAATCAGCCCCAAAAAGCCCTCCATGTCCGGCGTAATCCAGGATGCTCCAGCGTTGCTTCCAGCTGTGCTGCATGCAGGTGACAGGAGCTGCAGAATACACAGCCGCTCCTGTCAGCTTCACACAGCAACTGAAGAGTGCCGCACGATCAGCTGAGCTGTCGCTGAGGTTACCCGCGGCCACCGCTGGATCCAGTGACAGCGGGTAACCTCAGTGACAGCTCAGCTGATCGCACGGCTGTCTTCATTAGCTGTGTGGAGGTGACAGGAGCGGCGGTGTCTTCTGCTGCTCCTGTCACCTGCATGCAGCAGAGCTGGACGCGACGCTGGAGGTCCGTGGATTACGCCGGACATGGAGGGCTTTTTCGGGCTTATTAAATTGGTGATGAGGGAATTTGTTTGTGTTTTTTATTTCTAATAAATGATTTTTTCAGGTGTGTGTGTTTTTTAACTGTCACTTACAGATTAATCATGGAAGGAATCTCATAGACGCCTGACATGATTAATCTAGGACTTATTGGCAGCTATGGTAGTTAAACTAATCCCAAGCACACAATCAATTGCAACAGGGTAATGCAAAAAGTGATTTTTATTATAATTATGCAAGCAGAAAGAGAATGCCACTACCGAAAGAGCAAAGACAAGGTCAAGCCAACGTTTCGGCCTTCACAAGGCCTTTGTCAAGGACTTGCGTGTATCAAGGGATGACGGGTATAGACGGATTGGACGTCAAATGGGTGAACAACTGGTAGGGCGTTTTGCTTTCAAAGAACAACTTGCCAGAATCAAGGAGGCATGAAAGGTGAATGGGTAGATGGAGGAAGTGCCTTACAGGGCACAGGGGCAGAGGGACAGGGTCCCAGAGGTGCAGGCAGCTATGGGCTGCCAATAACTCCTTATTACCCCGATTTGCCAATGCACCAGGGCAAATCGGGAAGAGCCGGGTACAGTCCCAGAACTGTCGCATCTAATGTATGCGGCAATTCTGGGCGGCTGCTGACTGATATTGTTAGGCTGGGGGGCTCCCCATAACGTGGAGCTCCCCATCCTGAGAATACCAGCCTTCAGCCGTATGGCTTTATCTGGCTGGTATTGAAATTGGGGGGGGACCGCACGCCGTTTTTTTTAATTATTTATTTATTTATTTTACTGCACAGTATAGACACGCCCACCGGCTGCTGTGATTGGGTGCAGTGTGACACCTGTCACTCAGAGTGGGGGTGTGTCTCACTGTAACCAATCATAGGCGCCGGTGGGCGGGGAAAGCAGGGAATACGAGATTGTTTAATGAGTTGCCGGCTTTTTCAAAATAGTAAAAGCCGCCGGAGCATTGTGAACGCCGTGCAGCGCCACGCCGGGGATCGGGGAACGGTGAGTATGAGAGAGGGGGGGAAACTGACCGACAGACTGTGAGAGAGGGACAGACAGACAGAGAGACCGACCGACGGACTCAGGGACATTGACCGACATACACAGAAATAGAAAGAATAGCCGACATCACTAGAAATAAAAACACCAAACGGACACGGACTATAGGTAGATGCATACGTGTTTACTAACGTGTGTGCACATACCCATAGACTTTCATTGTGTCCACGTGTGCGTGCTCCGTGCAGATAACGGACATGCATCCGTGCAAAACGCAAACACATACGGATCACGGACACGCACACACGGACATAATGAAATAACGCACGTGTGACCACAATCATAGATTAACATTGGTGCACGTTTGTCCGTGTCTCCGGTATATACGGAAACGGAACAAACGCACACGTGTATCACGGACGTGTGAAGGGGGCCTTAAGCAAAGCCATTGCTTCTGCTTCAAAGATAGGCCAACTTCTCTCATTGTGGTTCATAGTGGACAATTATAGGTGGCACTTGTGAGATGTTATCACAAGGTATTAGTGTCTTCATTCATTTTCCAGAAAGTAATAATCTCTCGTTTGTATTTTTCGTACATTCTGTGATAAAATAAATGGTGTAAAAAAAAAAAAAGCAAAAAAAACCAAACAAGCTGTCATATGGCGATATTGGTGGAAAAAATATAAAGTTATGACTCTTGGAAGAAGGGGAGGAAAAAAATGATGACGAAAAATCACCAGTTCAGGAAGTATAGCATGGAGCAGATACAACTTGTCACCTGCATAGTCTGCAGAATACAGGTAATTGGAGGTAAAGCTGTCCTTCACCATTCTGCCACCGGGGGCAGTATGATTATTATATTCCTCCAAGACTTGTCCCTCCCCAGCGATATGATGGACACTCCTGAAGAAGGACTCTATATACTATGGCTCCCATTCTATGTGTCAGTATACGGCTGTGTCTGACAGCTATGAGTTTTAATTACTTACCTCCGGCGATAAAGCACTTGGCTAAAGATCAGATTAAAAGCTTCGCCCTAAACCTGCCATCTGTACAGTGGACCGAAGATGAGACGCCTGGAGAGAGGTCAGAGTGACGAGCTTACCAGACATGATGTGTGACAGGCTGATGGTGACAATGACAGGGGGGAGCCAGGACTCCGCACGAGGAAATCAGAGGATCATCACATCTCTGTAACCAGTCAGTAGTAAACGTGGACACATTTATCGCAACATTTTATGGAGTTTTATAACATGAAAATCCAGGGATTCTCCATGATTGTGGCACGCGGAGTTTTACACAAAACTTGATGACTGTCATGGTGGCATCAGACGCTGTTCACATTGCAGATCCTGACATGACCCACAAACACCTCCAAGACCACCACTGCCTTGCTGAGGAAACTGAGCGTAAATTAAGTGCTGGACCAGCCAAGCGCCTCCAGACCTAAACCCTATGGAGCCTCTGTGGGGCCTCCTCAGACAGAAGATGGAGGAGCACAAGGTCTTTAACATCCAGCAGATGTCATCATGGAGGATGAAGAGGATCCAGTGGCTTTAGTGACCTCCAGACCCAAGAGAGTTCAGGCGGTGCTGGAAAATACTGTTGGCCACACAAAACATTCACACCAAGGGCACGATTTGAACATTTTTACTTAGGGGTGTACTCAGTTTTGTTGCTAGTGATTTAGACATTAATGGCTGTGTGCTGAGTTATTTAGAAGACACCAAATGTACACTGGTATACAAGCTGCGCACTGACACTGTACATTGTATCAAAATGTCCAGGGTTGCCACTAGGAATTTCAGGGCCCCATTCTGGCAAACTTTTTGGGCCCAATTGAGACTGCTCTCAGGCTCCACCCCAGCTTCACCTCCACCCCTGAACCTTACCACGGTCCCACTCTTGGAAACACGTGTGCGTGTGTGTGTGTGTGTGTATATATATATACTGTGTATATATATATATATATATATATATATATAGTGTTAGCACCCTTGAAGTTATTCCTGAAAGTATTTCCCTCAGAAAATTAATAATGCACCCCCCTACACCGCCCCTCTCCATAATACACCCTCTACACAGCTCCTCTCCATAATACACCCTCTACATCACCCCTCTCCATAATAAACTCTCTACACTGCCCTTCTTTCTAATATCTCTCCCACACTGCCCCTATGTATAATATCCCCAACACACACTGCCCCTCTGTATAATATACTCCCACACAATGCCCCTCTGTATATCTGTATATTCACAATGCCCCATCGTGTTATATATGTCCCCATCCTGTTTTGTTCCCTTCCTAGCATAGAGATCCTCCTCCTGGTATATATGTCCCCTTCCTGAGCCCCTCCTGGAATATAAGTCCCCATCCTGGTTTATTTGTCACCATTCTGGACCCCTCCTTGTATGTATCTCCCTCTCCTGGGCACATTCTGGTTTATATGTCCTCATCCTGGTTTCTGTCCTGTTCCTGGTATATATATCCTCCTCCTGGTATATGTCCCCATCCTGGGCCTCTCCTGGTATATAAGTCCCCATCCTGGTTTATTTGTCCCCATCCTGCACCCCTCCTGGTATATATAGCTCTTTCCTGGGCACATTCTCGTATATATATCCCCATCCTGGTTTCTGTCTCCTTCCTGGTGTTTTTGTCCTCCTCCTGGTATATATATCAACATTCTGGGCCCCACCTGGTATATATAGCCCTCTCCTGGGCACATTCTGGTATATATATATTCCATCCTGGTTTCTGTCCCCTTCCTGGTATATTTGTCCTTTTCCTGGTGTATACAGTATGTCTCCTTCCTACTCTCCTCCTGGTATATTTGTATGCAACAAAAAGAAAAAAACAAAAACAGTTTACTCACCCTCCCCAGCTCCCACATCGTGCAATGTCCTCTCTGAGCCACGAAGCATTTCAGCTAGATGTGTGCCCTCCGACGCGCATCTAGCTGAAGCAAGAGAGGGGTTGGGATCGCGGGTCCCCACCACCCCCGGCGATTGTCATGCTCTTGTCTTCAGCTCACTGAGCACTTACCTATCCCCGCTGGCTGCTGTGTCCTCACCTCCTCCGCGACTGTTATCTGCAGCAGTGTGATGAGGTCGCAAAGTGATTACCTCATCACGCTGCTGCATGCTTGGCCATGGGATGGCGCATCGGAGCCCTGCTCTGCTCCACTGACCTTGCCTCCAGCACATGGCTAATTAGCATGCACTGCACATGAAGCGCTAGTTTGCATGCAAATTAGCTAGTGTAGTGACCGAAGCGACACGACCGGGCCCCTCTGCTGTGACTGGGGCTCGGTGAAGAGGGGGGCACAGCTCGGTCCAAGGGGTTAATAAAGCTAAGTAATTACCCCGGGCCTCCCTTTTCACCGGGCCTCATACACCAGTCATGGTTATCATGCCCTGATGGCGGCCCTGAAAGTGTCAGATCTTCAGTGTTGTCCCATGAAAAGATATAATAAAATATTTACAAAAATATGAATTGAGTACTTACTTTTGTGATATACTGTAAGTTCCTATA
Organism: Anomaloglossus baeobatrachus; assembly: GCF_048569485.1. Lineage (NCBI taxonomy): Eukaryota > Metazoa > Chordata > Amphibia > Anura > Aromobatidae > Anomaloglossus > Anomaloglossus baeobatrachus. The sequence continues at coordinate 674,790,344 of NC_134356.1, read as the reverse complement.
CAGGGGGGGGCAGTTTTATAATAGAAATCTTGTTATTCTTGGAGAGCAATTGTCTTGTAATTATGCTTCCCACAACTTCAAAGACTTGTGTCTGGTTATAATGACCGCTTACCTGGAGCTCAGACGGAGGCTTGTAATCTGTTCCATAATATGTGCCAACCGGCCAGATTGTATTTTTAATTGGTCCAATCTGATTGGTTATGGATTGCAGCAAGAGAAAGTTATTAAATAGTTCTGTAACATCTTTAAGCAGCAATTAAATGTCTGCAAAGAAGCTGATGTTACCATCAGGGATAACAATTAAATATACAGCGCCTTGAAAAAGTATTCATACCCATAAACTTAGATGTATTTTATTGGGATTTTATGTGATACCAACACAGAATAGCAAGTGTTTATGAAGTGTAAGGGAAATGATGCAGGGTTTAAAATACTTAAAACGATCTAAATCTGAAAATTGTGATGTGCATTTGTATTCATCCCCTGTCACTGGTGTGTCACGGGTGACAGACAGTCCTGTAGTGTCCAGCAATAGAAAGTCACAGCGTTTGGCAATGGAAAATGCTCTCTGACTTTCTACTGTTCTTGCTGTTAGTATTCTGTGTACTAGGTATCTTCTCTACTAGGTTTTCATCCTTTTCTCTTTAGGACCCAGTGGAGCTCCTCTTCCCTTCAGCTGCTGATCATCTGTATTTCTCCTTGGGTTTAAATACTCTCATTTTCCCTGGACTTGTGCTGGTGATATTCAGTTCCTTCACAAGCTCTGGATGCAAGCAGGCATCTTGCACTAATCTGTAGAACCGTTGCTGAACTTGTTCCTGAGGCATCTGGAGATAAGTTGTTCACGCGCTTTCCCTATGTGTGTATTTCCCTTTGTCTTCTTTAGTGTTTAGTGAGGTTGACGGAGAGCTCATCCCATCCGTTCCCTGTCTAGGCCCCAGCACTATGGCCATCCTAGGGTCAGGTATCTAGCTGTCATGGTCATCTTCCTGTGTTTGGAGCCTAAAGACAGCTTTAGGACTGGAGCCTCTTCATTTAAATTTTTCGTTTCCTTGGTGCAGAAACAGTTAATGTCAGTTTTGCTTCTGGCAGCTTTCCTGCAGTCCAGGTCAGCAGTAGCTGATCTGTTGCCACGCCCCTCTGTGTTTAAGTAGCAAGGTTACCCAGCAATCCTTGCTGATTATGCAAAGCCATTTGTATGCTAACCGCTTTGGTGGAAGGATCTGCTGTGGATTCGTCCGGATTTCATATCTTCTCCAATTTGGTTGTTTTTCCCCTGTTTGTTTCACCTACCCTCTTGTTGTATTTGGTCGGCGGTGGGTCTAGTGAATCTTATCTACCCACCCACTAGCCAGGTCTCTAGTAGGGATTTTTTAGGGCTTTAGATATTCCTGCTCAGCGACAGGTGAGGAACCTGTATAGGATCTGGCTAGAAGTGCAGGGTACAGCGCCAGGTAATGGCAGGAGGAGTCCATTATACTTTCTCACTAGAGCCAGGGACCACTATTGTAATTGTGTTCCCAATGTCCCTCTTGTTTGGGGTGTTGTTGTGATGTTTATGTTGTGCGTCAGACATCTGTTGGTCTGAGCACGACTGCCACGTTCACTAACGTGACACTAGCTCAGCACCTAGGTGCGTAACCTATCTAGGTTGGTGAGGGACCTCAGGGGCCAGCGATAGGTTTGGTCAGGGGTCACCATCTTACCCTTCCCTAGACTCAGGGTTTCCCTTCCCTTTCACTGTTTGCTTGGTACTTCCCCTTTACCTAGCGTGACAGCCCCTCTGAGTCAATACTTTGCAGGACCACCTTTCTCTGTATATACTGCTGCAAGCCTTTTGGGGGATATCTCTACCAGCTCTTTGCACATATTGTACCTTTTCCCTTCTCTGCTTAGAGTCTCCTGCAAAACCTAGCCCTGCTATTTGGATAGGTAACTGTTATATTGCTGATCAGTTCTCTGTCTGTCTCTGTGACAAACCCAGCTATGTGACTCTACTATACTACAGGCCAGTTAATATTTAGACCTTGCTGCAAACCCAGTTTTGCTACATCATTCGGTAACTCTGTTATATCACTAGCCAATTCTTCTTTGGACTTTGTGACAAACCTGGTTGTGCTATATTGCTGAGTCAACTCTGCCTTAAGCGGGCTTTACACGCTGCGATATCAGTACCGATATCGCTAGCGTGGGTACCCACCCCCATCTGTTGTTTGACACGGGCAAATCGCAGCCCGTGCCGCACAACATCGCCCAGACTCATCACACATACTTACCTGCCCGGCGACGTCGCAGTGACCGGCGAACTGCCTCCTTTCTAAGGGGGGCGGTTCGTTCAGCGTTACAGCGATGTCACAGCTGCGTCACTGAACCGCCGCCCAATAGAAGCGGAGGGGCGGAGATGAGCGGGACGTAACATCCCACCCACCTTCTTCCCTTCCGCATTGTGGCCGGGAGGCAGGTAAGGAGAGGTTCCTCGTTCCTGCGGTGTCACACGGAGCGATGTGTGCTGCCGCAGGAACGAGGAACAACTTTGTTACTGCTGCAGTAACGATATTTGAGAATGGACCCCCATGTCACCGATGAGCGATTTTGCATGTTTTTGCTACGATGCAAAATCGCTCATAGGTGTCACACGCAACGGCATCGCTAATGCGGCCGGATGTGCGTCACCAATTCCGTGACCCCAACGACTTCGCATTAGTGATGTCGTAGCGTGTAAAGCCCCTTTAACTCTGCATTGGACTCTGAGTCAAACTCAGCTCTACAATATCACTGAGTAAACGCAGCTGTATCATTGCACAGCTCAGCTCCACTCCATCGGTTTCACATCACTGAGTTTCTTCTGTTCCATGTGGACTTTAAAAATCTTCTACTGTATGTCTGTTAATCTGGACTCTGCTTCATCGGAGCCCCTGGCTATTTGCTTATTCTGCAAGTTGTACTTACCTGGGAGTGAAAATCAGAACGTGCAGCATATGAGGCAGAGCGACTGGGTAAAAAAGTTTAAACTATTGTAAAAATATTCAAAAGAAATAACATAATAAGACAATAAAACATGCGAAAAATAATATTCTAATAAATAGATATATTGATGTAAAAAGAAAAATAACCATATAAAGTACACATATTTGGTATTGCTGTGTCCAGGACAACCCGATCTATAAAACTGTCATACTAGGTAACTAGTTAATGAATGCAGTAAAAAAAAGTAAATAAAAAAAGGGACAAATAACAATCCTTTTTCATCACCGCTGAATAAAAATTGGAATAAACCTCGATCAAAAAGTCAAATTTTTGTTATTTCTGCCTCCCAAAAATTGGAATAGAAAGCGATCAAAAATGGTACCAAAAAATAAACTTCAACTCATGCCACGAAAGAAAGCCCTCACATGACTCTGCTGGCAGAAATATAGAAACATTATAGCTCTCAATGTATTGTGGTGCAAAAGCTTTGTAAAAAAGAAAAGTGGGGTTTTTTTCAGCGTGATAGTAGCAAAATCAAAAGAAACGGTATAAGTCTGGTAGCACTGTAATCGTACCGACCTGAAGAATAAAGCTGCCTGATCATAATCTTGATCTGCTCTTGATTTTTTCATTCTTCATCCGAAAGATCGCAGGTAAGGCCCCGTCACACTAAGCAACATCGCTAGCAACATCGCTGCTAACGAACAACTTTTGTGACGTTGCTAGTGATGTTGCTGTGTGTGACATCCAGCAACAACCTGGCCCCTGCTGTGAGGTCGTTGGTTGTTGCTGAATGTCCTGGGCCATTTTTTAGTTGTTGCTGTCCCGCTGTGAAGCACAGATCGCTGTGTGTGACAGCGAGACACCAACAACTAAATGTGCAGGCAGCAGGAGCCGGCTTCTGCGGAGGCTGGTAACCACAGTAAACATCGGGTAACCAAGAAGCCCTGTCCTTGGTTACCCGATATTTACCTTTGTTACCAGCCTCTGCAGCTCTCACTGTCAGTGCCGGCTTCTGCTCTGTGCACATGTAGCTGCAGCACACATCAGGTAATTAACCCAATGTGTGCTGTAACTAGGAGAGCAAGGAGCCAGCGCTAAGCATTGTGCGCTGCTCCCTGCTCTGTGCACATTTAGCTGCAGCACACATCAGGTTAATTAACCCGATGTGTGCTGTAACTAGGAGAGCAAGGAGCCAGCGCTAAGCATTGTGCGCTGCTCCCTGCTCTGTGCACATTTAGCTGCAGCACACATCAGGTTAATTAACCTGATGTGTGCTGTAACTAGGAGAGCAAGGAGCCAGCGCTAAGCATTGTGCGCTGCTCCCTGCTCTGTGCACATTTAGCTGCAGCACACATCAGGTTAATTAACCCGATGTGTGCTGTAACTAGGAGAGCAAGGAGCCAGCGGTAAGCATTGTGCGCTGCTCCCTGCTCTGTGCACATTTAGCTGCAGCACACATCAGGTTAATTAACCTGATGTGTGCTGTAACTAGGAGAGCAAGGAGCCAGCGCTAAGCATTGTGCGCTGCTCCCTGCTCTGTGCACATTTAGCTGCAGCACACATCAGGTTAATTAACCTGATGTGTGCTGTAACTAGGAGAGCAAGGAGCCAGCGCTAAGCATTGTGCGCTGCTCCCTGCTCTGTGCACATTTAGCTGCAGCACACATCAGGTTAATTAACCTGATGTGTGCTGTAACTAGGAGAGCAAGGAGCCAGCGCTAAGCATTGTGCGCTGCTCCCTGCTCTGTGCACATTTAGCTGCAGCACACATCAGGTTAATTAACCTGATGTGTGCTGTAACTAGGAGAGCAAGGAGCCAGCGCTAAGCATTGTGCGCTGCTCCCTGCTCTGTGCACATTTAGCTGCAGCACACATCAGGTTAATTAACCTGATGTGTGCTGTAACTAGGAGAGCAAGGAGCCAGCGCTAAGCATTGTGCGCTGCTCCCTGCTCTGTGCACATTTAGCTGCAGCACACATCAGGTTAATTAACCCGATGTGTGCTGTAACTAGGAGAGCAAGGAGCCAGCGCTAAGCATTGTGCGCTGCTCCCTGCTCTGTGCACATTTAGCTGCAGCACACATCAGGTTAATTAACCCGATGTGTGCTGTAACTAGGAGAGCAAGGAGCCAGCGCTAAGCATTGTGCGCTGCTCCCTGCTCTGTGCACATTTAGCTGCAGCACACATCAGGTTAATTAACCCGATGTGTGCTGTAACTAGGAGAGCAGGGAGCCAGCACTCAGTGTGCGCTGCTCCCTGCTCTCTGCACGTGTAGCTCCGTGCGGTGGTAACCAAGGTAAATATCGGGTTGGTTACCCGATATTTACCTTAGTTACCAAGCGCAGCAGCTTCCACGCGGCGCTGGGGGCTGGTCACTGGTTGCTGGTGAGCTCACCAGCAACTTGTGTAGCCACGCTCCAGCGATCCCTGCCAGGTCAGGTTGCTGGTGGGATCGCTGGAGCGTCGCAGTGTGACATCTCACCAGCAACCTCCTAGCAACTTACCAGCGATCCCCATCGTTGTTGGGATCGCTGGTAAGTTGCTTAGTGTGACTGGACCTTAAGGCTCGGCTCACATTTATCCTGCGCTTTACTCTGAGCACTTACACCTGGGTTTCTGTGTAGATCTCTGAAATATGGAATTCAGACAGGAACTCCTGATGGAAAATTCCCTACAAGGAAGCAGAGGGGGTCACTTTGGACTCAGTCTGTTATATGATCCGGCGAAGTCCATTTATAAAAGCGTGGATGACCACAGTTTCGTGTAGATCTGAAAAAGGGACAACGCTGAACAGAGCCCAGACAGAGACCGGAGTAACTCTGCTTCCTAATTATAATGAATGGATCCACCGGGGATTTTATGTCATTCGGCGATTTAGATGGAATTTTCCCATGTAATTGCTCAGTGTAGAGTGCAGGATAAATGTGATTCAAAATTTTATATAAAATATTCCCATTTAAAGTTTCAACACAAGCCCCACAAAATAACAAATTCCCATAGAGGTCCGTTATCTGTTAATGGAAATGTAGGGGGTTTCCATGTTACTGGAAGCATAAAGGCTTTGGAAAAGAAAAATAGCCCAAAAAGAAATCCAGCAAAATCTGTGCTTGCAAATTCCACTCTCTTTTGAGCCTTAGTGTGCCTAAACCACATTTAGCATCCACATGTTTGGCATTATTCAGTCAAATCCAAAACTCCGTTATACGTCACCACAGTGAAATATAAAACCTAATAATCCCCCTACCTAGTATAGCAAAAACCCGCGAAGGAGGAAAAGTGACCCAAAAATGAAAAATATACAATATAATTTTTATTTATTTTATTGAATTCATTTTAAAACACATATACTGTAGTACCAAAACAATAACAGACAGGGAGATTCCCAAGCAATAGCAGCAGGTCAAGTAACAATGTGAGTACAAATGAAGACCCAATTCCTTAAAACTGTTGGTATATGCAACAGATGAAGACTTCTTTGTATGTGTCAAGGAGGACTTTATGCTGATCTAACAGTAGATGGCGATGTTGTGTAAAGTTTCCTCACTCACTGTAGTGTAAAAAGTATTTTGTTTCTTCCTGGTTTTGGTTTCTCTTCCTGATACAATGCTGTATGACTGTGCATATCATTACCTCATGTGCTCTAAGAAGTAAAGAGCTTGTTATCCCATGTAATCTGCTCTGTGAACTTTGTTCTACACCTGGGAAACTAGAAGCTGTGCAACAAAAACAACCCTATAATAATATTCCAGAGCATGCAATTAAATTGCTAGAGAGTTACTGTATATAAGGGACACCTAAACCCTCACCTTTAAGCCCGCTTCACACGCTGCAATGTATCTTACAATGTGTCGGCGGGGGCACGTCGTAAGTGACGCACATCCGGCATCATAAGGTACATTGCAGTGTGTGACAGGTACGTGCAATTGCGATTGAACGGTAAAACGTTCATCGCACGCACGTCATTCATTCCTCTGGAATTGCACGTCAGATTGTTCATCATACCCGGGGTAGCGCACATCGCAGTGTGTGACACCCCGGGAATGATGAACAGATCTTACCCGCGTCCTGTGGCTCCCGGCCAGCAATGCGGAAGAAAGAAGGTAGGTGGGATGTTTACGTCCCGCTCAGCTCCGCCCCTCCGCTTCTATTGGCCGGCTGCCACGTGACGTCGCTGTGACGCCGAACGTCCCTCTCACTCCAGGAAGTGGACGTTCGCCGCCCACATCAAGGTCGTATGGACGGGTAAGTGCGTGTGACGGGGGTTAATCGTTTGTGTGGCATATTCAACAAAATTGAACGTGCCGCACATACGATGGGGGCGGTTACGATCGCATACGATATCGTATGCATCCCCTGAGGAAGTTACGAAACACGTGTCGGGGCTCGCAGCAGGCAAGCATGTCACTTTGACCATCCAGACCTACGATTAAGTTATATTATTATCAACTCCCTTTTTTTTCCTCCAGAGATTCCTATTAAGGCTTTAATATCCCACATCTGCAGACATAGTTTAACTGAGCCCTGCGGTGTCTTCACTTCTTTCCTTGCTGCATTGATGCAGTGTGGATCACATATAATTCTGTGTACTGCGGGTTTTGCACAGGATGTAACTGTCTAGCACTTTAATTGCATGCTCTGGAATATTGTTATAAAGTTGTTTAAAGGAATTGGGTCTTCATCTGCACTGACACTGTTACTTGTCCTACTGCTCTTGCTTAGGAATCACCTTGTCTTTTATTGTTTTGGTAGTATATATCTTTTAAAATGAATTCAATACAATAAAAAAAAAATAGATTGTATATTATTTGTTTTTGGGTCACTTTTCCTCCTTCACGGGTTTCGCCTACACTCGGTAGGGGGATTATTTGGTTTTATTATGGCACTATTGTAGTAAGCAGACGCTGCTTAATTTATGGGGTGCAAGTCTCCAGGAGCACAAGATGGACACAATGTACTGGGAACAACAATGTACTGGGAACTACAATGTACGGGCATGACATGGGCTTATTTGCAATTTTCACTCAGCAATATCTATTGCAGGTCGTTTCTGGAAAACACCCATGGAGTCAAAATCATCACTACACCCATTAATAAATTCCAAGAGAAGTATAATTGACCAGAAGGGGGACACTTGTGGTGATTCTGCTCTTCTGGCACTTTATTTAATTTAATTTTTAATTTTAATTTAATTTTTAATTTTAAATTTAATTTAATTTTATTTTTTTTTCCATCCAACTTTGCTTTAGTTCCTGTGAAGCACCCAAAAGGTTAATAAACTTTGAATTTTTAAAATGAATTTTTAGAATGGTGTCACTTTTAGGTATTTTCTGTCATTTTTGCCCCTCAAAGAAATTAAAATGATGTGGTCCCTTAAAAAATGATTTTGTAAATTTTGTTGGAAAAATAAAAAAATTGCTGATGAACATTGAACCTTTCTAACTTCCTAATAAAAAAAAAATATTTGAGTAATATAATTGTCGCGGGCGGGGAGGAGGGTGTCGGCACACTACGCTCACCCCTTCTGCTCGGGTCCGGCAGCTGCTCAGTGGTGGCTCGAGCTGTGGGCCGGATCCCGGGGTTCCTCGAGCGACACTCCTCGCCCGTGAGTGAAAGGGGATTGTTTGTTGGGTGTGGGGATTGTGATAGTTCGTGATGCCACCCACGGTTGTGGTGATTGCACCACCGCTGCTCAGTGTGGGGGTCCCGGGGATGGTGATGCGGAGCAGCCAGGTGTTGTGTTGCCCCTCCGTGGGTAGGGGTTGGTGATCCCGGGGCCCAGTGAAGAGATGTAAAGTGTAGGGCCTGGAGGGCGCAGGGACGCGGGGGCAGCGCTGTGCCTTGCGGCACTGTGGTACTCACTCAGCCTGAGACTTGGACACAGTTTGTATGGTAAACCAAACGGCTGGTAGGACGGTCCCACAGACGGCTGCACCTGCACTCCCGGTAGGTGACGGTGATGTCTCTCTTCCTTGCACCTGTGTTGACTGATGGTAGCGGTGGATTCCCTCCGGTTACCCGCTCCCCGACTGCAATCTGGGCCGGAGGAGCTCTACACTTTGCCCGCAGGCGCTGGCCCTGGGGAAACTGGTGCCCTGGCGGTGGCGGTGTCTCCCCTGTAATGGTCGGGTTGTTGCCGTCAATCGGGACTTGGTTGCTGGGGGATCTACGTCCCCTTCACTGACGGATTCGGCAAATTTGGCGACTCCTAGCCTTGCCGGGGTCCGAGAGGCCCCTGCCCTGGTGCTGACTGTCCTTCGGAACACTGCTCCAGACCACTGGGCACACAGCCAACGGGGTCCTTCCAGGAACTTCCAAACGGTCCCCCTCCGGACAGTCACCGCCGTCGCTGACCTTGCTGTTCTAGCCCTACACAAAGCTGGGCTCTCAGGCGTTGCACACTCTCTGCTCTGTCACCACTTCTTGCTTTCCTCCTTTACTCCTTTTCTTTCCTCCACTTTCACTTCTTGGTTGTTTACTCTAGCCCTCAGCTAGACTTCACTCTTCCCCTGCCCGGGGCTATCTTGTTTACACAACCTCGCCCTGAGCTCGACTGCCTGGTTTTCCCGCCTCCAGAGTTGTGAGCTCCTTGGTGGGCGGAGCCAACCGCCTGGCCCACCCCCTGGTGTGCATCAACAGACTCCTGGAGGAAGGCAACAAGGATTTCTGGTTAGCAGATGTGCCTACCTGGAGTGTGGGGTGTGGTGGTGTTGTGACCTGTGTCCCCTGGCTTGCCCAGGGCGACACATTCCCCCTTAGCAAAATGCAGACCGTCCGCGGGCTGCCGTCCTACACCGGTTTTATTTTTCTGTAAAAGGGATAACAGGGTTAAACAAACAATAAATGACATTTTTATAACTTCTTCCCAAGACGGGAGGCACATTTACTTTTAACGTTGCAACGGCATACGGTCACGGTTTCCGCTCTCTTCCACCCAAGTAACCTGGCCCTGATGCTGCCCCTAAAACCCAGGCAGCACCCCTTGACCCACAGTCCAGCACACGGTACCCGAGCGGGATCTGTCCTTCCCCTCCAGAGGGTAGCCACCGGTCCCTTTGGTGGCTGGGCCCCAGCCTGCTCTGCTGAGGGCCCTCCCTCCAACCTGCCTCTCCGGAGGCGGCATTGTGGAAACGGTAACGTACCCAACATATTTACAAGCCACTAACGTTTGTGGTTGCCCTGCAGAGTTCACGGGCTTGTCCATGGATAGTTCCCATGCATTTTTAAACGGTCCCCACGGGGACAACGGTGCCGGCTCCAGCCGGTTGCAAATCAACAAACAAATCAGGTTACTTCTTCGGTGTGATCATTTTCACTTATCATTGCAGAACTTTCAAAAACTTTTCAAACAAGCAGGTGGTCCCAACGGGGACGGTGCTGCGGGCATCCCTCGCCCTACTCGGTATCTTCGTCCTCCTCACCCGGCTCGGGGTGAAAGGACATGGGCACCAGCCCCTCCAGCGCATAGCACGCACGGCGTGGAAGGATCGCCCGATACCCGTTGCCTCCGGCTCGGGGAACATAGGTGGCCTCCAGGCCAGGCAGGGCAGCGACCCCCTCTTTCTCCTCCGACACGGGCTCAGTGTCAGGCCCGGAGTCGCTATCTTCTGCCCCCGCCGCAGTCACAGAGGGATGCACGCCCGACAGGCCAGGCTCGGTGCAGCGCGCGAGCGAGTAGGACGGAGGTAACACAGGAGCCAGGGGCAGACCGGGTCCCTCAGCCGCAGCGGCCGGTCCCTCGGGGACACAGGGGCGTGGGTCATTCTCCCGCTCCTCCATCACAGCCTCCACTCCATACACTCGCGCCACCGCAACTAGGGCCTCCACCTCCGCGGCCCACTGCTCCATCAGCCCGTCGATCCGACTCTGGTAATGACGGCAGATCCCCGCCGCCCGGGCCCTCAGCCAGGCCGCCGTTCCCGACACCCGCTCGGTAGTCTCTGCAGAGCTAGGTGGGGCGGACATTGTTCGTTAGGGTCGGCAGACCGGGGGCCTCAGGGTGTTGGCTTGCACCGCCACACTTACATGCGTCCAGCCGCCATCGCGTCCCCCTTAGCTCTTTCCGGCCCCTCCTCTCTCGGGGCGGGGTTTTGGCCTTCGCGCCTCTACTGCTCGAGAAGACGCTCGAGCGGGAACTTTTCGCGCCAAAGATGGCGGCTTCTGAAATTTTTCTGCCGGATACCTCCGGCGGTAACAAGGCGCACCTCTACCAGACGGCAGAGCGGTAAGATCCTGTTCGTGACGCCAAATTGTCGCGGGCGGGGAGGAGGGTGTCGGCACACTACGCTCACCCCTTCTGCTCGGGTCCGGCAGCTGCTCAGTGGTGGCTCGAGCTGTGGGCCGGATCCCGGGGTTCCTCGAGCGACACTCCTCGCCCGTGAGTGAAAGGGGATTGTTTGTTGGGTGTGGGGATTGTGATAGTTCGTGACGCCACCCACGGTTGTGGTGATTGCACCACCGCTGCTCAGTGTGGGGGTCCCGGGGATGGTGATGCGGAGCAGCCAGGTGTTGTGTTGCCCCTCCGTGGGTAGGGGTTGGTGATCCCGGGGCCCAGTGAAGAGATGTAAAGTGTAGGGCCTGGAGGGCGCAGGGACGCGGGGGCAGCGCTGTGCCTTGCGGCACTGTGGTACTCACTCAGCCTGAGACTTGGACACAGTTTGTATGGTAAACCAAACGGCTGGTAGGACGGTCCCACAGACGGCTGCACCTGCACTCCCGGTAGGTGACGGTGATGTCTCTCTTCCTTGCACCTGTGTTGACTGATGGTAGCGGTGGATTCCCTCCGGTTACCCGCTCCCCGACTGCAATCTGGGCCGGAGGAGCTCTACACTTTGCCCGCAAGCGCTGGCCCTGGGGAAACTGGTGCCCTGGCGGTGGCGGTGTCTCCCCTGTAATGGTCGGGCTGTTGCCGTCAATCGGGACTTGGTTGCTGGGGGATCTACGTCCCCTTCACTGACGGATTCGGCAAATTTGGCGACTCCTAGCCTTGCCGGGGTCCGAGAGGCCCCTGCCCTGGTGCTGACTGTCCTTCGGAACACTGCTCCAGACCACCGGGCACACAGCCAACGGGGTCCTTCCAGGAACTTCCAAACGGTCCCCCTCCAGACAGTCACCGCTGTCGCTGACCTTGCTGTTCTAGCCCTACACAAAGCTGGGCTCTCAGGCGTTGCACACTCTCTGCTCTGTCACCACTTCTTGCTTTCCTCCTTTACTCCTTTTCTTTCCTCCACTTTCACTTCTTGGTTGTTTACTCTAGCCCTCAGCTAGACTTCACTCTTCCCCTGCCCGGGGCTATCTTGTTTACACAACCTCGCCCTGAGCTCGACTGCCTGGTTTTCCCGCCTCCAGAGTTGTGAGCTCCTTGGTGGGCGGAGCCAACCGCCTGGCCCACCCCCTGGTGTGCATCAACAGACTCCTGGAGGAAGGCAACAAGGATTTCTGGTTAGCAGATGTGCCTACCTGGAGTGTGGGGTGTGGTGGTGTTGTGACATGTGTCCCCTGGCTTGCCCAGGGCGACACATAAGTAAGTAATATTTGAGTAATATAAGTATCCAAGGACATAAAAATTCAACATACGGCGAGATTGGCAAAGAAATGGGTCAGTGACAATGAAGTGAAGGAGCTGGATCGTCCCCACTGGCCCCAGACCCCAACCCAATCCAACACTTGTGGGTGAAGAAAAAGCTGTATACATGCCCAAAAGACCTGACCAGTATACACCAACGTGTAGAAGAAACCTGACCAGTATACACCAACACTGGGAACATGGAGAACAGATAGAAAAACCACAAAGAACTATATCAAAAAAACACCAAAAAGGAGCCAAGACAAATGATATGTGCACACACAGAATGTGGTGAGCCTTCCTCATAAAGATGGCTGCAGCCGAGGTGCAAGATGCTGATGTCACAGCCACTCAACCTCCACACTACAGGGGAGGGGCGGCTGCTTAGCATAAGACATGCACACTAATAAGGCTTGCACTGGGAGACCATCATATAATGAGTGAAATGCACAGTGTCTGAACTGTGACCTATAAATGACGCCAGAAACCCAGGTCAGGCGGGCAAAACAGCACTATATAGGTGCATCTCGCACGGATACACGAGACGCACAGTGTCTGAATAATGGCCTATACATGACGCACAACACCAGGTCCAGGCGGGTCAGTTAGCACTATGAGTACATAACACATGACAGGCTCACCATTTAACCACCTAAATTCAAAAGGTCCACACACATCCTGCAAAAATGGATAAAATGTGCCATACCTCAAATAGTGAGATATTAGTTTATATTTTGGCCCAAAATAGTTTTTCTAACTAATTCAGTGTAGGGACTCGCAAGTGTGAGAATCCTTGACAAACGGATTGCGAGCTTACATATTTTGGGCCAAAATATAAACTAATATCTCACTATTTGAGGTATGGCACATTTTATCCATTTTTGCAGGATGTGTGTGGACCTTTTGAATTTAGGTGGTTAAATGGTGAGCCTGTCATGTGTTATGTACTCATAGTGCTGGCTGACCCGCCTGGACCTGGTGTTGTGCGTCATTTATAGGCCATTATTCAGACACTGTGCGTCTCGTGTATCCGTGCGAGATGCACCTATATAGTGCTGTTTTGCACGCCTGACCTGGGTTTCTGGCGTCATTTATAGGTCACAGTTCAGACACTGTGCATTTCACTCATTATATGATGGTCTCCCAGTGCAAGCCTTATTAGTGTGCATGTCTTATGCTAAGCAGCCGCCCCTCCCCCGTAGTGTGGAGGTTGAGTGGCTGTGACATCAGCATCTTGCACCTCGGCTGCAGCCATCTTTATGAGGAAGGCTCACCACATTCTGTGTGTGCACATATTATTTGTCTTGGCTCCTTTTTGGTGTTTTTTTAACATGGAGAACAGACCTGACCAGTATGCACCAACACTGGGAATATGGAGAAGAGACCTGACCAGTGTACACCAACACTGGGAACGTGTAGAAGAGACCTGACCAGTATACACCAACACTGGAGAGGTGGAGAAGAGACCTGACCAGTATACACCAACACTGGGAACGTGGAGAAGAGACCTGACCAGTATACACCAACACTGGGAACATGGAGAAGAGACCTGACCAGTATACACCAATACTGGGAACATGGAGAAGACACCTGACCAGTATACACCAACACTGGGAACATGGAGAGGAGACCTGACCAGTATATACCAACACTGGGAACGTGGAGAAGAGACCTGACCAGTATACACCAACACTGGGAACATGGAGAAGACACCTGACCAGTATACACCAACACTGGGAACGTGGAGAAGAGACCTGACCAGTATACACCAACACTGGGAACGTGTAGAAGAGACCTGACCAGTATACATCAACACTGGGAACGTGGAGAAGACACCTGACCAGTATACACCAACACTGGGAACATGGAGAGGAGACCTGACCAGTATATACCAACACTGGGAACGTGGAGGAGAGACCTGACCAGTATACACCAACACTGGGAATATGGAGAAGAGACCTGACCAGTATACACCAACACTGGGAATATGGAGAAGAGACCTGACCAGTGTACACCAACACTGGGAACGTGGAGAATAGACCTGACCAGTATACACCAACACTGGGAATATGGAGAAGAGACCTGACCAGTATACACCAACACTGCGAACGTGGAGAAGAGACCTGACCAGTATACACCAACACTGGGAATATGGAGAAAAGACCTGACCAGTATACACCAACACTGGAAACGTAGAGAAGAGACCTGACCAGTATACACCAACACTGGGAACGTGTAGAAGACACCCGAGCACTATACACCAACACTGGGAACGTGGAGAAGAGACCTGACCAGTATATACCAACACTGGGAATGTGGAGAATAGACCTGACCAGTATACACCAACACTGGGAACATGGAGAAGAGACCTGACCAGTGTACACCAACACTGGGAACATGGAGAACAGACCTGACCAGTATACACCAACACTGTGAACGTGGAGAATAGACCTGACCAGTATACACCAACACTGGGAACATGGAGAAGAGACCTGACCAGTATACACCAACACTGGGAATATGGAGAATAGACCTGACCAGTATACACCAACACTGGGAACATGGAGAAGAGACCTGAGCAGTATATACCAACACTGGGAACATGGAGAAGAGACCTGACCAGTATACACCAACACTGGGAACATGGAGAAGAGACCTGACCAGTATACACCAACACTGGGAACATGGAGAAGAGACCTGACTAGTGTACACCAACACTGGGAACATGGAGAACAGACCTGACCAGTATACACCAACACTGTGAACGTGGAGAATAGACCTGACCAGTATACACCAACACTGGGAACATGGAGAAGAGACCTGACCAGTATACACCAACACTGGGAATATGGAGAAGAGACCTGACCAGTATACACCAACACTGGGAACGTGTAGAAGAGACCTGACCAATATACACCAACACTGGGAATGTGGAGAATAGACCTGACCAGCATACACCAACACTGGGAACATGGAGAAGAGACCTGACCAGTATATACCAACACTGGGAACATGAAGAAGAGACCTGACCAGTATATACCACACTGGGAACGTGTAGAAGAGACCTGACCAGTATACACCAACACTGGGAATGTGGAGAAGAGACCCGACCAGTATACACCAACACTGGGAACATGGAGAAGAGACCTGACCAGTATACACCAACACTGGCAACATGGAGAAGAGACCTGACCAGTATACACCAACACTGGGAACATGGAGAATAGACCTGACCAGTACACACCATCACTGGGAACATGGAGAAGAGACCTGACCAGTATACACCAACACTGGGAATATGGAGAAGAGACCTGACCAGTATACACCGACACTGGGAATGTGGAGAAGAGACCTGACCAGTATACACCAACACTGGGAACATGGAGAAGAGACCTGACCAGTATACACCAACACTGGGAACGTGGAGAAGAGACCTGACCAGTATACACCAACACTGAGAATATGGAGAAGAGACCTGACCAATATACACCAACACTGGGAACATGGAGAAAAGACCTGACCAGTGTACACCAACCCTGGGAACGTGGAGAATAGACCTGACCAGTATACACCAACACTGGTAATATGGAGAAGAGACCTGACCAGTATATACCAACACTGGGAACGTGGAGAATAGACCTGACCAGTATACACCAACACTGGGAATATGGAGAAGAGACCCGACCAGTATACACCAGCACTGGGAATGTGGAGAAGAGACCTGACCAGTATACACCAGCACTGGGAGCGTGGAGAAGAGACCTGACCAGTATACACCAACACTGGGAACATGTAGAAGAGACCTGACCAGTACACACCAACACTGGGAATATGGAGAAGAGACCTGACCAGTATACACCAACACTGAGAATATGGAGAAGAGACCTGACCAGTATACACCAACACTGGGAATGTGGAGAATAGACCTGACCAGTATACACCAACACTGGGAACGTGGAGAATAGACCTGACCAGTATACACCAACACTGGTAATATGGAGAAGAGACCTGACCAGTATATACCAACACTGGGAACGTGGAGAATAGACCTGACCAGTATACACCAACACTGGGAATATGGAGAAGAGACCCGACCAGTATACACCAGCACTGGGAATGTGGAGAAGAGACCTGACCAGTATACACCAGCACTGGGAGCGTGGAGAAGAGACCTGACCAGTATACACCAACACTGGGAACATGTAGAAGAGACCTGACCAGTATACACCAACACTGGGAATATGGAGAAGAGACCTGACCAGTATACACCAACACTGAGAATATGGAGAAGAGACCTGACCAGTATACACCAACACTGGGAATGTGGAGAATAGACCTGACCAGTATACACCAACACTGGGAACGTGGAGAATAGACCTGACCAGTATACACCAACACTGGTAATATGGAGAAGAGACCTGACCAGTATATACCAACACTGGGAACGTGGAGAATAGACCTGACCAGTATACACCAACACTGGGAATATGGAGAAGAGACCCGACCAGTATACACCAGCACTGGGAATGTGGAGAAGAGACCTGACCAGTATACACCAGCACTGGGAGCGTGGAGAAGAGACCTGACCAGTATACACCAACACTGGGAACATGTAGAAGAGACCTGACCAGTATATACCAACACTGGGAACAGGGAGAAGAGACCTGACCAGTATACACCAACACTGGGAATGTGGAGAAGAGACCTGACCAGTATACACCAACACTGGGAACATGGAGAAGAGACCTGACCAGTATACACCAACACTGGGAACGTGGAGAAGAGACCTGACCAGTCTACACCAACACTGGGAACATGGAGAAGAGACCTGACCAGTATACACCAACACTGGGAACATGGAGAAGAGACCTGACCAGTATACACCAACACTGGGAATATGGAGAAGAGACCTGACCAGTATACACCAACACTGGGAACATGGAGAAGAGACCTGACCAGTATACACCAACACTGGGAATGTGGAGAAGAGACCTGACCAGTATACACCAACACTGGGAACATGGAGAACAGACCTGACCAGTATACACCAACACTGGGAACATGGAGAAGAGACCTGACCAGTGTACACCAACACTGGGAACATGGAGAAGAGACCTGACCAGTATACACCAACACTGGGAATATGGAGAAGAGACCTGACCAGTATACACCAACACTGGGAACGTGGAGAAGAGACCTGACCAGTATATACCAACACTGGGAATATGGAGAAGAGACCTGACCAGTATACACCAACACTGGGAACGTGGAGAAGAGACCTGACCAGTATACACCAACACTGGGAACGTGGAGAAGAGACCTGACCAGTATATACCAACACTGGGAATGTGGAGAAGAGACCTGACCAGTATACACCAACACTGGGAATGTGGAGAAGAGACCTGACCAGTATACACCAACACTGGGAATATGGAGAAGAGACCTGACCAGTATACACCAACACTGGGAATGTGGAGAAGAGACCTGACCAGTATACACCAACACTGGGAACATGGAGAACAGACCTGACCAGTATACACCAACACTGGGAACATGGAGAAGAGACCTGACCAGTATACACCAACACTGGGAACATGGAGAAGAGACCTGACCAGTATACACCAACACTGGGAATATGGAGAAGAGACCTGACCAGTATACACCAACACTGGGAACGTGGAGAAGAGACCTGACCAGTATATACCAACACTGGGAATATGGAGAAGAGACCTGACCAGTATTCACCAACACTGGGAACATGGAGAAGAGACCTGACCAGTATATACCAACACTGGGAATATGGAGAAGAGACCTGACCAGTATACACCAACACTGGGAACATGGAGAAGAGACCTGACCAATATACACCAACACTGGGAATGTGGAGAATAGACCTGACCAGCATACACCAACACTGGGAACATGGAGAAGAGACCTGACCAATATACACCAACACTGGGAATGTGGAGAATAGACCTGACCAGTATACACCAACACTGGGAACATGGAGAAGAGACCTGACCAGTATATACCAACACTGGGAACATGGAGAAGAGACCTGACCAGTATACACCAACACTGGGAATGTGGAGAAGAGACCCGACCAGTATACACCAACACTGGGAACGTGGAGAAGAGACTTGACCAGTATACACCAACACTGGTAATATGGAGAAGAGACCTGACCAGTATATACCAACACTGGGAACGTGGAGAATAGACCTGACCAGTATACACCAACACTGGGAATATGGAGAAGAGACCCGACCAGTATACACCAACACTGGGAATGTGGAGAATAGACCTGACCAGTATATACCAACACTGGGAACATGGAGAAGAGACCTGACCAGTATATACCAACACTGGGAACATGGAGAAGAGACCTGACCAGTATACACCAACACTGGTAATATGGAGAAGAGACCTGACCAGTATATACCAACACTGGGAACGTGGAGAATAGACCTGACCAGTATACACCAACACTGGGAATATGGAGAAGAGACCCGACCAGTATACACCAACACTGGGAATGTGGAGAATAGACCTGACCAGTATACACCAACACTGGGAACATGGAGAAGAGACCTGACCAGTATATACCAACACTGGGAACATGGAGAAAAGACCTGACCAGTATACACCAACACTGGGAACGTGGAGAATAGACCTGACCAGTATACACCAACACTGGGAACATGGAGAAGAGACCTGACCAGTATACACCAACACTGGGAACGTGGAGAAGAGACATGACCAGTATACACCAACACTGGGAATGTGGAGAAGAGACCCGACCAGTATACACCAACACTGGGAACGTGGAGAAGAGACCTGACCAGTATACACCAACACTGGGAATATGGAGAAGAGACCCGACCAGTATACACCAACACTGGGAACATGGAGAAGAGACCTGACCAGTATATACCAACACTGGGAACGTGGAGAATAGACCTGACCAGTACATACCAACAATGGGAATGTGGAGAATAGACCTGACCAGTATACACCAACACTGGGAAAATGGAGAAGAGACCCGACCAGTATACACCAGCACTGGGAATGTGGAGAAGAGACCTGACCAGTATACACCAGCACTGGGAGCGTGGAGAAGAGACCTGACCAGTATACACCAACACTGAGAATATGGAGAAGAGACCTGGCCAGTATACACCAACACTGGGAATGTGGAGAATAGACCTGACCAGTATACACCAACATTGGGAACGTGGAGAAGAGACCTGACCAGTATACACCAACACTGGGAACATGGAGAAGAGACCTGACCAGTATATACCAACACTGGGAACATGGAAAAGAGACCTGACCAGTATACACCAACACTGGGAATGTGGAGAAGAGACCTGACCAGTATACACCAACACTGGGAATATGGAGAAGAGACCTGACCAGTATATACCAACACTGGGAATATGGAGAAGAGACCTGACCAGTATACACCAACACTGGGAATATGGAGAAGAGACCGGACCAGTATACACCAACACTGGGAAGAGACCTGACCAGTATATACCAACACAGGGAACATGGAGAAGAGACCTGACCAGTATATACCAACACTGGGAACATGGAGAAGAGACCTGACCAGTATACACCAATACTGGGAACATGGAGAAGAGACCTGACCAGTATATACCAACACTGGGAACATGGAGAAGAGACCTGACCAGTATACACCAACACTGGGAATATGGAAAAGAGACCTGACCAGTATACACCAACACTGGGAACGTGTAGAAGAGACCTGACCAATATACACCAACACTGGGAACATGGAGAAGAGACCTGACCAGTATATACCAACACTGGGAACATGGAGAAGAGACCTGACCAGTATACACCAACACTGGGAATGTGGAGAAGAGACCCGACCAGTATACACCAACACTGGGAACATGGAGAAGAGACCTGACCAGTATACACCAACACTGGGAATATGGAGAAGAGACCCGACCAGTATACACCAACACTGGGAACATGAAGAAGAGACCTGACCAGTATACACCAACACTGGGAATATGGAGAAGAGACCTGACCAGTATACACCAACACTGGGAACGTGGAGAAGAGACCTGATCAGTATACACCAACACTGGGAACGTGGAGAAGAGACCTGACCAGTATACACCAACACTGGGAATATGGAGAAGAGACCTGACCAGTATACACCAACACTGGGAATATGGAGAAGAGACCCGACCAGTATACACCAACACTGGGAACATGTAGAAGAGACCTGACCAGTATACACCAACACTGGGAACGTGGAGAAGAGACCTGACCAGTATACACCAACACTGGGAACGTGGAGAAGAGACCTGACCAGTATACACCAACACTGGAAACATGGAGAAGAGACCCGACCAGTATACACCAACACTGGGAATGTGGAGAATAGACCTGACCAGTATACACCAACACTGGGAACGTGGAGAATAGACCTGACCAGTATACACCAACACTGGGAATGTGGAGAATAGACCTGACCATTATACACCAACACTGGGAATGTGGAGAAGAGGCCTGACCAGTATACACCAACACTGGGAACGTGGAGAAGAGACCTGACCAGTATACACCAACACTGGGAACGTGGAGAAGAGACCTGACCAGTATACACGAACACTGGGAACATAGAGAAGAGACCTGACCAGTATACACCAACACTGGGAACGTGGAGAAGAGACCTGACCAGTATACACCAACACTGGGAACATGGAGAAGAGACCTGACCAGTATATACCAACACTGGGAACATGGAAAAGAGGCCTGACCAGCATACACCAACACTGGGAACATGGAGAAGAGACCTGACCAGTATATACCAACACTGGGAATATGGAGAAGAGACCTGACCAGCATACACCAACACGGGGAATATGGAGAAGAGACCTGACCAGTATACACCAACACTGGGAATATGGAGAAGAGACCGGACCAGTATACACCAACAATGGAAACGTAGAGAAGAGACGTGACCAGTATACACCAACACTGGAAACGTAGAGAAGAGACCTGACCAGTATACACCAACACTGGGAATGTGGAGAAGAGACCTGACCAGTATACACCAACACTGGGAATGTGGAGAATAGACCTGACCAGTATACACCAACACTGGGAACCTGGAGAAGAGACCTGACCAGTATACACCAACACTGGGAACGTGGAGAAGAGACCTGACCAGTATACACCAACACTGGGAACGTGTAGAAGAGACCCGAGCAGTATACACCAACACTGGGAACGTGGA
Source organism: Anomaloglossus baeobatrachus (assembly GCF_048569485.1). Lineage (NCBI taxonomy): Eukaryota > Metazoa > Chordata > Amphibia > Anura > Aromobatidae > Anomaloglossus > Anomaloglossus baeobatrachus. The sequence continues at coordinate 674,768,532 of NC_134356.1, read as the reverse complement.
GAAGAGACCTGACCAGTATACACCAACACTGGGAACGTGGAGAAGAGACCTGACCAGTATACACCAACACTGAGAATATGGAGAATAGACCTGACCAGTATACACCAACACTGGGAACGTGGAGAATAGACCTGACCAGTATACACCAACACTGGGAATGTGGAGAAGAGACCTGACCAGTATACACCAACACTGGGAATGTGGAGAATAGACCTGACCAGTATACACCAACACTGGGAACCTGGAGAAGAGACCTGACCAGTATACACCAACACTGGGAACGTGGAGAAGAGACCTGACCAGTATACACCAACACTGAGAATATGGAGAAGAGACCTGACCAGTATACACCAACACTGGGAATGTGGAGAATAGACCTGACCAGTATACACCAACACTGGGAACGTGGAGAATAGACCTGACCAGTATACACCAACACTGGGAATGTGGAGAAGAGACCTGACCAGTATACACCAACACTGGGAATGTGGAGAATAGACCTGACCAGTATACACCAACACTGGGAACCTGGAGAAGAGACCTGACCAGTATACACCAACACTGGGAACGTGGAGAAGAGACCTGACCAGTATACACCAATACTGGGAACATGGAGAAGAGACCTGACCAGTATACACCAACACTGGGAACGTGGAGAATAGACCTGACCAGTATACACCAACACTGGGAATGTGGAGAAGAGACCTGACCAGTATACACCAACACTGGGAATGTGGAGAATAGACCTGACCAGTATACACCAACACTGGAAACGTAGAGAAGAGACCTGACCAGTATACACCAACACTGGGAACGTGGAGAAGAGACCTGACCAGTATACACCAACACTGAGAATATGGAGAAGAGACCTGACCAGTATACACCAACACTGGGAATGTGGAGAATAGACCTGACCAGTATACACCAACACTGGGAACGTGGAGAATAGACCTGACCAGTATACACCAACACTGGGAATGTGGAGAAGAGACCTGACCAGTATACACCAACACTGGGAATGTGGAGAATAGACCTGACCAGTATACACCAACACTGGGAACCTGGAGAAGAGACCTGACCAGTATACACCAACACTGGGAACGTGGAGAAGAGACCTGACCAGTATACACCAATACTGGGAACATGGAGAAGAGACCTGACCAGTATACACCAACACTGGGAACGTGGAGAAGAGACCTGACCAGTATACACCAACACTGGGAACATGGAGAAGAGACCTGACCAGTATATACCAACACTGGGAACATGGAAAAGAGACCTGACCAGTATACACCAACACTGGGAACATGGAGAAGAGACCTGACCAGTATATACCAACACTGGGAATATGGAGAAGAGACCTGACCAGTATACACCAACACGGGGAATATGGAGAAGAGACCTGACCAGTATACACCAACACTGGGAATATGGAGAAGAGACCGGACCAGTATACACCAACAATGGAAACGTAGAGAAGAGACGTGACCAGTATACACCAACACTGGAAACGTAGAGAAGAGACCTGACCAGTATATACCAACACTGGGAACGTGTAGAAGAGACCCGAGCAGTATACACCAACACTGGGAACGTGGAGAAGAGACCTGACCAGTATACACCAACACTGGGAACGTGGAGAAGAGACCTGACCAGTATACACCAACACTGGGAACGTGGAGAAGAGACCTGACCAGTATACACCAACACTGGGAATGTGGAGAAGAGACCTGACCAGTATACACCAACACTGGGAATGTGGAGAAGAGACCTGACCAGTATACACCAACACTGGGAATGTGGAGAAGAGACCTGACCAGTATACACCAACACTGGGAATATGGAGAATAGACCTGACCAGTATACACCAACACTGGGAACATGGAGAAGAGACCTGACCAGTATATACCAACACTGGGAACGTGGAGAAGAGACCTGACCAGTATATACCAACAGTGGGAATGTGGAGAAGAGACCTGACCAGTATACACCAACACTGGGAACATGGAGAAGAGACCTGACCAGTATACACCAACACTGGGAACATGGAGAAGAGACCTGACCAGTATACACCAACACTGGGAACATGGAGAAGAGACCTGACCAGTATACACCAACACTGAGAATATGGAGAAGAGACCTGACCAATATACACCAACACTGGGAACATGGAGAAGAGACCTGACCAGTATATACCAACACTGGGAACGTGGAGAATAGACCTGACCAGTATATACCAACACTGGGAACATGGAGAAGAGACCTGACCAGTATACACCAACACTGGGAACGTGGAGAATAGACCTGACCAGTATATACCAACACTGGGAACGTGGAGAAGAGACCTGACCAGTATACACCAACACTGGGAACATGGGGAAGAGACCTGACCAGTATATACCAACACTGGGAACGTGGAGAAGAGACCTGACCAGTATACACCAACACTGGGAACATGGAGAAGAGACCTGACCAGTATACACCAACACTGGGAATATGGAGAAGAGACCTGACCAGTATACACCAACACTGGAAATATGGAGAAGAGACCTGACCAGTATACACCAACACTGGGAATATGGAGAAGAGACCTGACCAATATACACCAACACTGGGAACATGGAGAAGAGACCTGACCAGTATATACCAACACTGGGAACATGGAGAAGAGACCTGACCAGTATACACCAACACTGGAAATATGGAGAAGAGACCTGACCAGTATACACCAACACTGGGAACGTGGAGAATAGACCCGACCAGTATACACCAACACTGGGAATATGGAGAAGAGACCCGACCAGTATACACCAGCACTGGGAACGTGGAGAAGAGACCTGACCAGTATACACCAACACTGGGAATATGGAGAAGAGACCTGACCAGTATATACCAACACTGGGAACGTGGAGAATAGACCCGAACAGTATACACCAGCACTGGGAATGTGGAGAAGAGACCTGACCAGTATACACCAACACTGGGAATGTGGAGAATAGACCTGACCAGTATACACCGACACTGGGAATGTGGAGAAGAGACCTGACCAGTATACACCAACACTGGGAATATGGAGAAGAGACCCGACCAGTATACACCAACACTGGGAATATGGATGAGACCTGACCAGTATACACCAACACTGGGAATGTGGAGATGAGACCTGACCAGTATACACCAACACTGGGAATATGGAGAAGAGACCTGACCAGTATACACCAACACTGGGAACGTGTAGAAGAGACCTGACCAGTATACACCAACACTGGGAACATGGAGAAGAGACCTGACCAGTACATACCAACACTGGGAATGTGGAGAAGAGACCTGACCAGTATACACCAACACTGGGAACATGGAGAAGAGACCTGACCAGTATACACCAACCCTGGGAACGTGGAGAAGAGACCTGACCAGTATACACCAACACTGGGAACATGGAGAAGAGACCTGACCAGTATATACCAACACTGGGAACGTGGAGAAGAGACCTGACCAGTATACACCAACACTGGGAACATGGAGAAGAGATCTGACCAGTATATACCAACACTGGGAACGTGGAGAATAGACCTGACCAGTATACACCAACACTGGGAACATGGAGAAGAGACCTGACCAGTATACACCAACACTGGTAATATGGAGAAGAGACCTGACCAGTATACACCAACACTGGGAATATGGAGAAGAGACCTGACCAGTATACACCCACACTGGGAACGTGGAGAAGAGACCTGGGATCAAATTTCGGTCAAGGCTTGCTTGAATCTCATGGAAAGCAGCATGCTCAGAAGAATTCAGGAGGAGTGAAAGCCAAAGGTGGATTTACAAAATAATAACAAAATAATAATAATTAAGCTTTAGACTTTTAGGAGCAAAACAGTAACAATACAGAGACATGACAAGAATCTGTATAACTAATCATATGCTAAATAATCAAGCTATCGGTATATAACTATTGCTATTCACTATTTACTCATTTCTGTCCTTCTAATGAAAATCTGGATGATAAAGATCAGCAATATGCTCTCCTAGAGGGACAGGTGCCTTCTATCAGAACGTACAGTGCATCTCCAGATAATATGATATGTAGTTTTATAGTTTTGCCTTGAATGAATATCTATACAATGCAGATGTAACTTAGAAATGATGGACACGCTCTCATATTGATTTTTGAAGGTGATTTACTTCTGAGATTGTTTCCTCATATATATGAGATAAATAAATATTTTACCTTTACGGACTCAGAAGTCTCCGGTCATCCGTTGATAGTAGGAGATTTTTCCTTACATTTTTGGTGCATTGGCCGGGAATTCAACATCTCCTCCGGTAGCATATGGAATGGTATGACTGCTACTGTGCACGGGAAGGGTCATAGGCCCTCTGATCCATAAGTCCTCCATCTGAATTGACGTTAAAGGGAACCTGTCAAGTCACATATGCGTTCTGACCTACAAGCAGGGTGATGTGGGGCCTAGAAACCCCTTCCTACCCATCCCTGTGTTGTAATATTGTGTAATATGAATGTATAAAAAGCGTTTTATTACTTACATGTTCCCTATGTAAATGATCAGAGATTCTAGTCACCTGGGCGTCACATCTGTGGCGCCCTGGACAAGCCAGGACGTCACAGGTACTGCAACAACACACCCCACACCCCGGTTAGGAACATCTAAGTCAGACACAAATCCTTGTTGCCTCCCTCCAGGGGCTGATGTCCACACCAGGTGGGGCGGAGCCTCTCGGTTGGCTCCTCCCACCGAGGAGTTCACAGTCCTGGAGGCGGGAAAGAAGGTCAGATAGTAAAAAGGAGTTGAAGAGTGAGGGAAAGAGAAAGGAGTAAGAGCAGACTGACCGTGTCCGGGTACGTGGCCCGGGAACCTAAGAGCAAGGTTGGCAGATGGTGGTGACCGTCTGCAGGAGAGGCCGATTGACGCACAACCGTAAGGACCGGGGACGGGCGGTGGTCCGCCGGTACCGGATCGGGGAGCGAAGAGAAGCCAGCACCATCCGGCAGGGCCTACGGATCCCGACCAGGCTAGGAGTCGCCGTTAAATCTGCCCCTGGCCCCCATACTGCCTCCGTCTTTCCTGCTTGCACACCCCGCCCCCGCTGGTCCACCTCGCTCGCGGCCCCCTGTAATGGCAGCAGAAGGAGCGGTGAGCCCGGAGACTGCGGCAGCTGGCGGCAACCCGCCTGGCGCAGGCACGGACGATAGCGACTCCGGGCCTGACACCGAACCGGTCTCGGAGGACGAGGGGGTCGTCGCCGTATGTGGCATGGAGGCCACTTACATCCCAAGGAACAGGAATAATGGATACCGGGCGGCCCTCCCTCGTCGCACCTGCTATGCGCTGGAGGGGCTGGTGCCCGTGTTTTTCCACCTGGGACCGGGTGAAGAAGATGAAAGCGAGCAGTGATGGCAGCGATCCTCTGCCGCAAGTGTCCCCGTTGGGACCACAAGCACCGTGTGATGTTCTTGATGTTGTTGAATGTAACCGAATGATAAGAAGAAATAATCAACCGAACTGTGACCAGATTAGCACCGAGATTAAATCGGCCGTTGCCGGCAACTAGTCCCCATTGGGACCCCTTGTACCGTGCTTAAGGAACTACTTACGGACAAGCCCGAGAACTCGCAGGGCAACCACAAACTAGTGGCGTGTAAATAAAAATGTTAGCTTGTTACCGTGACCGCCTCCGGAGAGGCTGATTTGGGAGGATGGGCCTGGAGGAAAGGGATGGCCCAGGCCAGCCACTACCGTAACCGGTGGCAAACCTCCGGGGGTCAGGGGTCCTCCATGGATGTGGGTCCCCTGAAAGAGACCGTACCCGCTCGGGCAATTTGTACCCGCTCGGGCAATTTGGTTCTGGACTGGGGCAAAGGGTGCTGCCCACTTCTTAGGGGCAGCATCAGGGCCAGGTTGTTTGGGCGGGGGGAGAGTGGAAGCCGTACCGTTAATAAAATGTTGGTAACGTTAAAGCACTGTGCCTCCCGTTATGGGAAGTTTATAAAATGTCTGTGATTTTACATGTTTTACCGTTTTTCTACCTTTTTTTCAGTTGTGAAAATAAAACCGGTGATGGACGAGCAGCCCGCGGACGGTCTGCGTTTAACCAAGGGGGAATGTGCCGCCCTGGACAAGCCAGGACGTCACAGGTACTGCAACAACACACCCCACACCCCGGTTAGGAACATCTAAGTCAGACACAAATCCTTGTTGCCTCCCTCCAGGGGCTGATGTCCACACCAGGTGGGGCGGAGCCAGGTGGTTGGCTCCTCCCACCGAGGAGTTCACAGTCCTCGAGGCGGGAAAGAAGGTCAGATAGTAAAAAGGAGTTGAAGAGTGAGGGAAAGAGAAAGGAGTAAGAGCAGACTGACCGTGTCCGGGTACATGGCCCGGGCACCTAAGAGCAAGGTTGGCAGATGGTGGTGACCGTCTGCAGGAGAGGCCGATTGTGACGCACAACCGTAAGGACCGGGGACGGGCGGTGGCCCGCCGATACCGGATCAGGGAGCGAAGAGAAGCCAGCACCATCCGGCAGGGCCTACGGACCCCGACCAGGCTAGGAGTCGCCGTTAAACCGGTCAAATCCGTCAGCGCCGGGAACCTCCAGGGTTTCCCAGCAGTAAAGACCCGACTGAAGGCAACCGTCCAAACCGTGAGGGAGATAAAGCTACCGCCAGAGCTAGAGCTCCCGGGGCCAGAGCCTGCGGGCAAAAAGGGGCTCCCTTAGCCAACATACCGCTGGGGAGCGAGTTACCAGTGGGAAACCATCGGGGCCGAGAACATAACACCAGCGCAGGGAGAGACAGTTACCACCAACCTACCGGGAGTGACCGCCGCAGCCGTCTGTGGGACTCGTCCATCCAGCCGTTTGTTTTACCAGAGACTCCGTGTGCGTTACTGGCTGAGTAAGTACCACCGTGCCATCTGGCACAGCGCTGCCCCTGCGACCCTGCACCCGGCCAAGCCCCGCAATCCACCAAACAGACAACAACTCCGGGCCCCGGGACTATCAAAATCCCCCTACCCACGGAGGGGAGAGAAACATCCCAGCTGCTCCTTGTCATCACTCCCGGGATCCCCGTACAGAGCAGCGGTGGTGCCCCAACCTCACCACACACCGTGGGTGGCGTCACAAACCGACATCCCAAACATCAACAAACCCCCCCCCCCTTTCACTCACGGGCCGCGCCCTCCCCGCCCGCGACACATCGCCCTGTGGGCGTTTGCATGCTTTCCATGGTTTCACACCCCTGTGGGCGTGATAATATGGATTTACATGAGCTATTTCCCGTCAGCTCCTTGAGATCCCGCGCTTGCTCGCTTACCATTCCCGTAGCCTTGTTATCTGGGGACTTGCTTGTTGGCTTCAGACGCGCACTGCGCTTACTCAGAAGACTCCTGCGGTTCGGACCATGCACAAAGCGCGTCTGATGACAAGAAGCAAGCACCCGGATAACAAGGCTATGGTAATGGTAAGTGCGCATGCGAGGGATCTCAAGGAGCCGATGGGACGTCGCTCATGTAAATCCATGGTATCACGCCCACAGGGGGGAATGTTGTTGGATGGAATAGATGTTTTAGATTGTGTATCTGATTCACCTTGTTCAAGCGAAAAGTCGTGCAGGTTGAAGGACCTTGTGGTAGATATTCTACTTTCAATTGAAGACTAGTTGGTCTTCTGTAAGTTGAGGGTCCTTGTACACGGTCTGTGAGGAGACCACGGTAATAGACTACTCCATGCCCACGTTAAAGATACATTGTCTAGACGGTGAAGGATAGGGCATATATACAGTTAAGTCCAGAAATATTTGGACAGTGACACAAGTTTTGTTATTTTAGCTGTTTACAAAAACATGTTCAGAAATACAATTCTATATATAATATGGGCTGAAAGTGCACACTCCCAGCTGCAATATGAGAGTTTTCACATCCAAATCGGAGAAAGGGTTTAGGAATCATAGCTCTGTAATGCATAGCCTCCTCTTTTTCAAGGGACCAAAAGTAATTGGACAAGGGACTCTAAGGGCTGCAATTAACTCTGAAGGCGTCTCCCTCGTTAACCTGTGATCAATGAAGTAGTTAAAAGGTCTGGGGTTGATTACAGGTGTGTGGTTTTGCATTTGGAAGCTGTTGCTGTGACCAGACAACATGCGGTCTAAGGAACTCTCAATTGAGGTGAAGCAGTTCATCCTGAGGCTGAAAAAAAAGAAAAAATCCATCAGAGAGATAGCAGACATGCTTGGAGTAGCAAAATCAACAGTCGGGTACATTCTGAGAAAAAAGGAATTGACTGGTGAGCTTGGGAACTCAAAAAGGCCTGGGCGTCCACGGATGACAACAGTGGTGGATGATCGCCGCATACTTTCTTTGGTGAAGAAGAACCCGTTCACAACATCAACTGAAGTCCAGAACACTCTCAGTGAAGTAGGTGTATCTGTCTCTAAGTCAACAGTAAAGAGAAGACTCCATGAAAGTAAATACAAAGGGTTCACATCTAGATGCAAACCATTCATCAATTCCAAAATTAGACAGGTCAGAGTTAAATTTGCTGAAAAACACCTCATGAAGCCAGCTCAGTTCTGGAAAAGTATTCTATGGACAGATGAGACCAAGATCAACCTGTACCAGAATGATGGGAAGAAAAAAGTTTGGAGAAGAAAGGTAACGGCACATGATCCAAGGCACACCACATCCTCTGTAAAACATGGTGGAGGCAACGTGATGACATGGGCATGCATGGCTTTTAATGGCACTGGGTCACTTGTGTTTATTGATGACATAACAGCAGACAAGAGTAGCCGGATGAATTCTGAAGTGTACCGGGATATACTTTCAGCCCAGATTCAGCCAAATGCCGCAAAGTTGATCGGACGGCGCTTCATAGTACAGATGGACAATGACCCCAAGCATACAGCCAAAGCTACCCAGGAGTTCATGAGTGCAAAAAAGTGGAACATTCTGCAATGGCCAAGTCAATCACCAGATCTTAACCCAATTGAGCATGCATTTCACTTGCTCAAATCCAGACTTAAGACGGAAAGACCCACAAACAAGCAAGACCTGAAGGCTGCGGCTGTAAAGGCCTGGCAAAGCATTAAGAAGGAGGAAACCCAGCGTTTGGTGATGTCCATGGGTTCCAGACTTAAGGCAGTGATTTCCTCCAAAGGATTCGCAACAAAATATTGAAAATAAAAATATTTTGTTTGGGTTTGGTTTATTTGTCCAATTACTTTTGACCTCCTAAAATGTGGAGTGTTTGTAAAGAAATGTGTCCAATTCCTACAATTTCTATCAAATATTTTTGTTCAAACCTTCAAATTAAACGTTACAATCTGCACTTGAATTCTGTTGTAGAGGTTTCATTTCAAATCCAATGTGGTGGCATGCAGAGCCCAACTCGCCAAAATTGTGTCACTGTCCAAATATTTCTGGACCTAACTGTATATATATATAGATATGTATTAACATTTGTTTGTCATACAGCTGTGTGTGAAGAGATGACTGGTATGAGACTCCTTGAATGAACTGAATGACCGCATGAAAGTATAAGGATTGAAATAAACTCCTGAGCGTATAAGGGAGTCCGATTAGGAGTGATCTCTGGCACCAGAGATAAAACTAAGGAACATTACAAAAGTGAAACACATAATCACACTTGTGGAAATGAGATAAGCTGAAAACAAGTATTTTGATATTATTGTGCGGCTTAACAGAAAGACTAGGCACACGTAGTCGGGCTTGTCCTGTCCATGCTCCTGGTACAGTGCTATAACTATAAACTTCGGGGCAAAACTTCATAGTATTGTATTTTGCATATGAATTCCTCATGGATATTCAACTATATTTATTGTATTAACCTTTGTATTTCATTGTACCGCCGCCCATGTGGTCTTCTATTTTCTGTTTGGAATTAAGTTCATTCTCGAGCCGTCTGCGCCTGCGCTAACCTTGTGTTCCAGCGTGAACCACAAAGAACCACATCACATGACCGCTACTGGGCTCGGTCTGGTTGTGGTTTATCATGAGGTTCGCGCATACGCAGTTCGGGAGTTTCATTTCATTTTGATATGTCCCTATTCCACCCACCGTAGTGGTGCATGCGCTCTTATCACTATCGGAATGCTACACAGCATTGGCGGTAATTATAACATTACCCTATTGGTTACAACTGTGTTAGTAGCAGCGGGCTACTTAAACCGGATCTGACATGCATCTCCATGACGCTCCTTATGACTGCTGTGGATCATACCATCAGGATTCTCTGTAGCACCGCTGATCTTGCTGTGGATTGGGTCATGGATTTGCATCTTCTTTGATAATCTTTATTGGGCAAGTACCTATCACTACTGCTATGTAGGTGTTTTTATGTTATATGGTCACATTGTTTGGTGGACTTTATTATATGTTGCTTGCATTGTGTATATGGCTGTATGGTCTCTGATAGACTACACTTGTCCTCGTAGCCTCCTATTGAACCATTCATTTGGGGAAACACGTTGAGGCGGAGACATACTTCATCTATCCTAGATGGCTACTGTTTACAATTGGACTTACCTGGATATGCGACATCTGTATATATATGACATATGGATGAATCGATGGACTGTAGAGTACCGGTCTCTGCCATGATGGGCCCCAGTCGATCCCAGATAATTCGGAGGTCACCGCCGGTGTTCCCACTGTGTGTCCTTTCTGGTCGGGGTCCCTCCAATCCCGTGGATGGAACGGGCTGCGGGTGTTTCCTGCACTCTCCGCAGACCCTGGAATCCCGTGTAGCTGTGAGAACCTGGGCTGAGCTGCTTGCTCCAAGCCACGGGTCTTGCAGTGGTTCCAGAAGTGTGAAGGTAGAGAGAATATGCCTGGACCGAAGTCCCGACTGTGCTCCTCATCCCAACCTGTGCTCGGGGCTCACTCCCTATGCGTGAAGATGCTCCGTCCTTTTCCCCAAGTGGTGCCCGCCACCCGGTGCTTGTCCCAGTGACCGGGAAAGTCCCGTGCTTCGTGATGGCCACCCCCTATCTACCCTAGGCCAATCCCAGTGGTTTGAAAGCACCTGACTGTGTGTGGTTTGTGAATGTGAGAAACACCAGTAATTAACCTCTTCCTTACCCGGGATAAGTACTGCATCTTACGTGAGGTGCAGTACCCTGTGGCGACTGAAGCCTCAGGGGAGCCACACATGCTTCTTGCAGAAAAGGGAAGTGTACATAAAATGTTTGGTACTTATTGCTGCACTTTCATCCCTAACAACACTGCTCCTGATGGTAGTATAACCAAGGCTCTTGAAGGATTGACATTTTTATCTGAGGAACTAATAAAAAAATGCAGGAATAAATAATTCATTTTCTGATTGGTTAGAAAACTGGTTTGGAAAATGGACTGGTTTAATTACTTCCCTCCTGGTGTCTATAGGTGCAATGATCGCTATTCTAATTACCTGTGGTTGTTGTTGTATACTCTGTATTAGAGGATTAGCCCAAAGATTAATTAATACAGCCATGACCAATACAACGTACCAAGGAGAAGGCCACATTGGAGACCCCTATGATCATACCAGACTGCAGGACACCTGCCTTGATGTTGATGGCCCAGGAAAATGATGACCTCCCTACCTGATGTAAAATTCATCCTCTACAATGACGGTACATGTGAAACCTGAAGGATGCGAGACACCTGAAGACTAAGGGGTACTTTGCACGTTGCGACATCGCTACTGCGATATCGTCGGGGTCAAATCGAAAGTGACGCACATCCGGCGCTGGTAATGACGTCGCAACGTGTAAAGCCTAGATGCACCGATAAACGATCGCAAAAGCGTTGAAAATCAGTGATCTGTGTAGTGTCGGTCATTTTCATATTGTCGCACCAATAGGAGATACGATGTTGTTCCTCGTTCCTGCTGCAGCACACATCGCTGTGTATGAAGCTGCAGGAGCGAGGAACATCTTACCTGCGTCTCGCCTGCAATGAGGAAGGAAGGAGGTGGGCGGGATGTTTACGTCCCGCTCATCTCCGCTCATCCGCCCTCCGCTTCTATTGGCCGCCTGCCGTGTGACGTCGCTGTGACGCCGCACGACCCGCCCCCTTAGCAAGGAGGCGGGTCGCCAGCCAGAACGATGTCGCAGGGCAGGTAAGTGTGTGTGAAGCTGCCGTAGCGATAATGTTCGCTACCGCAGCTATCACAAGATATTGTATGTGCGACGGGGGCGGGGACTATCGCACTCGGCATCGCAAGCATTGGCTAGCGATGTCGCAACGTGCAAAGTACCCCTAAGAGACTGACCTATATAATGAATTAATTAATGAATTACAGGAGGGAGATGTTATAAGAATTGTATAACTTCGTAGTGTTTCTTTAAAAGCTGAATATCATAAGTATTCTTAACTATCGGTATTAATTAGTTACTCATTTCTGTCCTTCTAATGAAAATCTGGATGATAAAGATCAGCAATGTGCTCTCCTAGAAGGACAGGTGCCTTCTATCAGAACGTACAGTGCATCTCCAGATATGTCCTACAAAGATAATATCATATGTAGTTTTCTACTTTTGCTTTGAATGAATAACTATAAAATGCACATCCCCCATCTTGACAGAAAAAAACAGAAATGTAGAATTTTTTGCAAATGTTTTAAACAAGAAAAACTGAAATATCACAGTCATAAGTATTCAGCCCCTTTGCTCAGACACTCAGATTTAAGTCTACTCCTGGAGTCCAGCTGTGTTTAATTAAACTGATAGGACTTGATCTGGAACAGCGCACACCTGCCTATATAAGACCTCACAGCTCACACCAAATGAGAATCATGAGGTCAAAGGAACTGCCCAAGGAGCTCAGAGACAGAATTGTGGCAAGGCACAGATCTGGCCAAGGTTACAAAAGAGTTTCTGCAGTACTCAAGGTTCCTAAGAGCACAGTGGCCTCCATAATCCTTAAATGGAAGACGTTTGGGACCATCAGAACTCTTCCTAGACCTGGCCGTCCAGCCAAACTGAGCAATCTGGGAGAAGAGCCTTGGTGAGAGAGGAAAAGAAGAACCCCAAGATCACTGTGGCTGAGCTCCAGAGATGCAGTAGGGAGATGGGAGAAAGTTCCACAAAGTCATCTATCACTGCAGCCCTCCACCAGTCAGGCCTTTATGGAAGAGTGGCCTGATGGAAGCCTCTCCTGAGTGCAAGACATATGAAAGCCGCATAGAGTTTGCAAAAAAATACATGACGGACTCCCAGACTATGAGAAATAAGATTCTCTGGTCTGATGAGACGAAGATAGAACTTTTTGGTGAATTCTAAGCGGTATGTGTGGAGAAACCAGGCACTGCTCATCACCTGCCCAATACAATCCCTACAGTGAAACATGGTGGTGGCAGCATCATGCTATGGGGGCAGGGACAGGATGACTGGTTGCAATTGAAGGAAAGATAAATGCGGCCAAGTACAGAGATATCCTGGAAGAGAACCTCTTCCAGAGTGCTCTGGACCTCAGACTTAGCTGAAGGTTCACCTTCCAACAAGGCAATGACCCTAAGCATACAGCTAAAATAACAAAGGAGTGGCTTCAGAACAACTCTGTGACCATTCTTGACCGGCCCAGCCAGAGCCCTGACCTAAACCCAATTGAGCATCTCTGGAGAGACCTGAAAATGGTGTCCACCAACGTTCACCACCCAACCTGATGGAACTGGAGATGATCTGCAAGGAAGAATGGCCGAGGATCCCCAAATCCAGGGGTGAAAAAACTTGCTGCATCATTCCCAAGAAGACTCATGGCTGTTCTAGCTCATAAGGGAGTGTCTACTCAATACTGAGCAAAGGGTCTGAATACTTATAACCATGTGATATTTCAGATTTTCTTGTCTAAAAAATTTGCAAAAATGTCTACATTTCTGTTTTTTTTCTGTCAAGATGGGGGATGGGGTGCAGAGTACACATTAATGAGAAAAAATGAACTTTTTGGAATTTACCAAATGGCTGCAATGAAACAGAGTGAAAAATTTAAAGGGGTCTGAAAATTTTCCATACAGACTGTGCATCTGTGTATGTAATGTGTTGTTATTATTATTATTATTTATTATTGTGCCGCCCTGGTGTAGACCGGGGTGCTCTGATCCGGGGTGGTTGTGGCTCGAGGGGTCCGGACCCGGGCTCGGCAAACATTCCACTCCTTCTAACGGGATTATTTACAGGGGAGAAGTTCGTGACACCACCTGCGGGGTGCGGTAATGGAAGTACCGCCGCTGCTGCAAGGAGTACCGGGGCAGATGGTGTGGGGCAGCAAGGTGTCAGTCCCTCTGTAGGTAGGGAAGGCCCCGACATCTGGGGTTTTGGTGGATATTTGGGAGCGCAGGGTGCAGGGATCAGGTTACTCACTGCGGGTAGTCGAGGTGCGGGATGAGGATTATAAAGTAGACGCTCACACTGAAGATAAACCAAAGTCTCTGTGCATCACAGTCACTGCGGGGGCCCGTCCAGGTGTCCACTCCCACCAGTGTCACTTGGTAATCCGGAGCCGCCTTCATGCACAATTTAGTTCTCTGTTGTGGCCCCTTGGCTTGAAGCTGTGGGGTCTTGCTCACTATATTTAGTGTAGCTGTGCTCTTGATGGCTGGCACTTGAGATTTTAGTGGGCCGTTTTACTGGAAAGCTCTCTCCCCCGCGTTGTGCTGAACCTTTCAATCGCTGAGCTCTTAGGGAAGTTCATAAAGATACTCTCCCTCCCAGGTTAATTATCAGAACGTTGAATCGGCTCCTGACCTAGGGACCTGTACCCCGTCGTGCTCGGTACCGGTCAGTTCTTTTGGGTTTCTGATGCCGACAGTCTTTCTAGACTATGTCCGTCACACCCTTTCAATGTCTCTGCCACCGGTCCCCGACTCCTCTGGTCCCGGACCACCGCCTGCGACCCAACCTCGCTCTACCTCCCTGGGAGCTACTACTCCAGCTCCTCACTCCTTGAGGGCTCCCACTACTCTCCTACTTTCTCCCTCCCACCAGTCTGCCTGACCCCTAGGTGGGTGGCCCTATTCCAGCTTGACCAACCCACTGGTGTGTCTGACAGGTCATGATGTGAGTTGTGATTGGGATTTATTCTGATGATAGTGACAACGGTTTCTTAGGAACCTGGAACCATGGGGGGTAGGCCCTGCACCCTGGGTAAGGATTGCAGTACCCTGTGGCACCCTGATATATTCAGGGGCGCCACATTATTATAGCGCCATTTATTCCATGGAGCGTTACATGTGAAAAGGGTCACACATAATAGTGACAAGTCCAATAATCAAACAATACAATGCACAGACTGGTACTGGAGGAGAGAGGATCCTGCCCGCGAGGGCTCACAGTCTAAAGGGGATGGGTGAGGATACAGGAGGGGAGAGGACCCTGCCCGCGAGGACTCACAATCTACAGGGGATGCCTGAGGATACAGGAGGAGAAGAAAGGACCCTTCCCTTAAGGGCTCACAGTCTACAGGGGATGGGTGAAGATACAGGAGGGGAGAGGACCCTGCCCGCGAGGACTCACAATCTACAGGGGATGCCTGAGGATACAGGAGAGAAGAAAGGACCCTTCCCTTAAGGGCTCACAGTTTACAGGGGATGGGTGAAGATACAGGAGGAGAAGAGAGAACCCTGGTCGTGAGGGCTCACAGTCTATAGCTGGTCGTGTGACACTATGGTGGACTGAGTGTTACGGCAGGTTGTAGGTAGTGATGAGCGAGTACTAAAAAGCTCGGGTGCTCGAAGCTCGGGCCGAGCCTCCCAAGATACTCGTGTACTCGGCCCGAGCAACGAGCCCAATGTTATCCTATGGGAGACCCGAGTATTTTTGTGAAATGACCCCCCGGCAGCATGGAGAAACCCTAAAAATGTCACAAAAGTCTCAGAAGAGTGCTCAAATGACATTGCAACAGCATGGGGAAGACCCCTTGAAGCATTTATCACTGAAAAGTCACAGCTGTGAACAATTTTGTCCGCGTTTTACGCCATTTTTACGGACTCACCAGAAAAGCTTCCAAAATGACCCCAAAATGATTTTTCATGGCGGAAATGTTAAGGGCACATACCCAATAGTGAGATAGAGCTGGTGTATGTTACTTTTTGAGATTAATACATGAAAGATTTTACGTGAAAACATTGTGTGGCACTCCGATGTCCCTGAGAAGAGACGTACATGAAGGCCTCTTGAGTCTAATGTGCCCATTTTGAGGAAGTGAGTCTTTGTAGTATTTTCCTTTGCCAGGGCAGTCCAAAATTGTGAGGTTCACCAATGCCCCTGCATACAGACGTGCATGATGGCCTGTAAACCTGAAGTGCCCATTGTAAGGAAGTGGGTCTATTGTAGTATAGCCCTTAGGCAGGGCAGCCAAAAATTGGGAGGCTCCACGTTGTCCCTGGGTAGAGACGTGCATGAGAGCCTCAAAACATTAAGTGTCCATTGTCAGGAAGTGGGTGTATTATAGTATAGCCCTTAGGCAGGGCAGCCAAAAATTGGGAGGCTCCACATTGTCCCTGGATAGAGACGTGCATGATGGCCTGTAAACCTGAAGTGCCCATTGGAAGGAAGTGGGTCTATTGTAGTATAGCCCTTAGGCAGGGCAGCCAAAAATTGGGAGGCTCCACGTTGTCCCTGGGTAGAGACGTGCATGAGGGCCTGTAAACCTGAAGTGCCCATTGGAAGGAAGTGGGTCTATTGTAGTATAGCCCTTAGGCAGGGCAGCCAAAAATTGGGAGGCTCCACGTTGTCCCTGGGTAGAGACGTGCAATAGGGCCTCAAAACATTAAGTGTCCATTGTCAGGAAGTGGGTGTATTATAGTATAGCCCTTAGGCAGGGCAGCCAAAAATTGGGAGGCTCCACGTTGTCCCTGGGTAGAGACGTGCATGAGGGCCTCAAAACATTAAGTGTCCATTGTCAGGAAGTGGGTGTATTATAGTATAGCCCTTAGGCAGGGCAGCCAAAAATTGGGAGGCTCCACGTTGTCCCTGGGTAGAGACGTGCATGAGGGCCTCAAAACATTGTTCCCATTGCAAAGGAGCGGGTCTCCTGTCGTTGTAATGTCCATTCTGCAAAGAATGGGCGAAAAAATTTACCACTGGGGGTATACCTGAAACAAAGGCCTAAGTATTGCAATTTGTAACGGTCATCATGGTGGCGCATGAGGAGAAGGAGGAGCAGTCCAGCGATTATCCAAAGTCCAGAAGTGTGTACCCATGGGTGAGTGGAGGTACATGGCAAACTTTAAATTCCGCTCTCATTTGCTGGTGGTGTGGTGAAGTCTGGCCCAATCCAACCCTTGTTCATCTTGATCAGAGTCAGCCTGTCAGCATTTTTAGTTGACAGGCGGGTGCGTTTATCTGTAATGATTCCACCTGCGGCACTAAAAACACGCTCTGACAAAACGCTAGCGGCAGGGCAGGCCAGGACTTCCAAGGCGTAGAGAGCCAATTCATGCCACGTGTCCAGCTTGGATACCCAATAATTGTAAGGCACAGAGGAATGTCGGAGTACAGTTGTTCGATCTGCAAGGTACGCCTTCAGCATCTGGGCAAACTTAGGATTTCTTGTGGCACTACCCCGCACCTCAGGGGCTGTGGTACGTGAGGGGCTGAGAAAACTGTCCCACATCTTAAAGACTGTTCCCCTACCTCTGGCGGATTGGACTTGTGCCTCTCTCGGCTGTACGCCTCGGTTGTCCAATGATTCCTGACCTATGCCGCTAGCGTTTTGTGAGGGGAATGCTTTGCCTACTTCCGTGACTATAGCCTTCCGGAACTGCTGCATTTTGGTTGACCTCTCCTCCACGGGAATAAGAGACAAAAAGTTCTCCTTGTAGCGTGGGTCTAACAGTGTTACCAACCAGTAATGATTGTCGGCCAAGATGTTCTTAACGTGAGGGTCACGAGACAGGCAGCTTACCATAAAGTCAGCCATGTGCGCCAGACTCTTAACAGCCAGGACTTCAGTAGCCTGACCAACAAGATGACTGAACATGCTGTCCTCCTCCTCCTCCTCCTCCTCCTCCTCCTCCTCATCTACCCTGTCCTCTGGCCAGCCACGCTGAACCGAGGATATGACTGGTGTGCATGTCATATCCTCAATTTGGCCGGAGAGTTGCTCCATGTCTTCATCCTCCTCCTCGTCATAGTCCTCCACTGCACGTTGTGATGAGACGAGGCTGGGCTGTGTGTTATCACCCACACCCACTACTGTTTCTTGCTCCAACTCATCGCGCTCCGCCTGCAATGCATCATGTTTGTTTTTCAGCAGAGACCGTTTTAGAAGGCAGAGTAGCGGTATGGTGACGCTAATAATGGCGTCATCACCACTCACCATCTTGGTGGAGTCCTCAAAGTTTTGGAGGATGGTACATAGGTCTGACATCCATCTCCACTCCTCAGGTGTTATGTGTGGAATTTGAACCATTTCCCGACGGCTTAGGTGATGCAGGTACTCAACAACTGCCCTCTTCTGCTCACATATCCTGACCAACATGTGCAGAGTTGAATTCCAACGCGTGGGGACATCACACACCAGTCTGTGAGCCGGAAGATGCAAACTGCGCTGAAAGCCGGCAAGGCCGGCTGAAGCAGTAGGTGACTTTCGAAAATGTGCAGACAGGCGGCGAACTTTTACCAGCAGATCAGACAGCTCTGGGTATGACTTTAGAAACCGCTGAACCACGAGGTTGAGCACATGGGCCACGCATGGAACATGTGTCAGCTGGCCTCGCCTCAAAGCCGCCACCAGGTTCCGGCCATTGTCACACACGACCTTTCCTGGCTTTAGGTTCAGAGGTGTGAGCCAGTGATCTGCCTGCTGTTTCAGAGCTGTCCACAGCTCTTCTGCATTGTGGGGTTTGTCACCTATGCAGATTAGCTTCAGCACAGCCTGTTGCCGCTTCGCCGAGGCAGTGCGTGCTGCAGTGCTTCCAGCTTGGGACTGGTGTGGAGGGTACAGTGGATGAGGATGCGCAGGAGGAGGAGTAGGCTGAAGAGCATGACATTCCGGAGCTGTAGAGTGTGGGTGAAACACTGACTGAGGTAGGGCCTGCAAACCTTGGTGTGGGAAGGACGTGTTCCGTCCCTCGCTCAGACTGGGTCCCAGCTTCCACAATATTAACCCAGTGTGCCGTCAACGAGATGTAGCGGCCTTGCCCACAAGCACTTGTCCACGTGTCTGTGGTTAGGTGGACCTTGGGTGAAACAGCGTTGTTCAGGGCACGTGTGATGTTTTGTGACACGTGGTTATGCAACGCGGGGACGGCACACCGGGAGAAATAGTGGCGGCTGGGGACCGAGTAACGTGGGACAGCTGCCGCCATCAGGTCACGGAATGCTTCTGTCTCCACCAGCCTAAAAGGCAACATTTCCAGCGCAAGCAGTCGCGAAATGTTAGCATTTAGAACTGTGGCATGTGGGGTGTTGGCAGTGTATTTGCGCCTGCGTTCAAAGGTTTGCTGAATGGATAACTGAACGCTGCGCTGGGACAAGGACGTGCTTGATGATGGTGTTCTTTCTGCGTAGGCAACTGCAGGTGCAGGAGTGGAGGAGGCTTGTTCGCAGGCAGCATGGACAGGGGATTGGCTCGCATGCACAACCAGCGAAGACGTAGCAGTGACATCAGCAAGCACTGCTCCTCGACTCTGTTGTACTTCCCACAAAGTCGGGTGCTTGGCTGACATGTGCCTGATCATGCTGGTGGTGGTCAGGCTGCTAGTTTTGGTACCCCTGCTGATGCTGGCACGGCAGGTGTTGCAAATGGCCTTTTTAGAATCATCTGGATCCAACTTAAAAAACTGCCAGACTCGGGAAGACCTAACATTTGTACAGGCACCTTGTGTCGTCGTGTTGTTCCGGGGAACGGTTGCCTGACTTCTGCCTGGAGCCACCACCCTGCTTCTTACTGCCTGTTGTGATGCTACACCTCCCTCCCCCTGTGCACTGCTGTCCTCGCTCTGCATATCCTCCTGCCAGGTTGGGTCAGTTACTGGATCATCCACCACGTCGTCTTCCTCTTCCGCACCCTGCTCCTCCTCCTGACTTCCTGACAATTGTGTCTCATCATCGTCCACCACTTGTTGAGACACGTTGCCAACTTCGTGAGAACGTGGCTGCTCAAATATTTGGCCATCTGTACAGACGATCTCCTCATGACCCACTTCAATATGAGCTGGCGAGAGGCCAGAATGTGTGAATGGAAACGTGAACAGCTCTTCTGAGTGTCCAAGTGTGGGATCATTAATGTCCGAGGAGGACGTGTACTCAGCCTGGTGGTAGGAAGGAGGATCAGGTTCAGAAATGTGCGGTGCAGTATCACGGCTACTGACACTTGACCGTGTGGAAGACAGAGTGTTTGTGGTGGTGCCAATCTGACTGGAAGCATTATCTGCTATCCAACTAACAACCTGTTGACACTGGTCTTGGTTCAAGAGCGGTGTACTGCTGCGGTCCCCAAGAATTTGGGACAGGACGTGCGAGCGACTAGATGTGGCCCTTTGTTGTGGCGAAATTAGAGCTTGCCCACGACCTCGGCCTCTGCCTGCACCACCATCACGTCCACTTCCTTGTTCCTTGCCAATGCCCTTGCGCATTTTGCAATGCTGTGCACTGCTGACGTGTATATTCACTACTTGTGCGTTATATCAAAGTTTCTGGAAATTGCACACCAGTGCACCTGTACGCTGCCACCAACAGGCACACACGTGCGGTTTTAAAAACCAAGCACGGACGCAATAAGAACCTAACAGGTTTTTTTGGGGAGCGACAATTACAGACAAGTCAGACACTATCTGGACTGTTTTACACTGTGTACACCAGCCCCAGATATGATGAAGGCTGGTATACGGTCACCACTACCCTGCCTGCCTGCCTGCCTGTATACTGGTACAATAGTCCTGACAAGGACTCTTCTGGTCACTAGCCTGTATTCAGACCTGGCTATACCCTGCCTGTATATAGCAACAATAGTCCTGAGAAGGACTCTTCTCCTGTACTCCGACCTGGCTATACCCTGCCTGCCTGTATACAACTAGAATAGTCCTGAGAAGGACTTTTGGTCACACTGTTTGCAGCCCTGCAACTGAAAAAGCTATAAAGGGCCGCAAAGCTTTCCCTGAATCAGCGACACTCTCCCTGCACTGACAGTCTGGATAGCTGTGAGCAGAGCACAGCGCGCCGGCCGGTATAAAAGCTCGGTCACGCTGTGCAGGCCGGCCAATCACTGCAATTCCACAACTAACAGGGCTGTGGCATTGCAGTGGTCTGCCAGCCAATCCCTGCATGAGGGCTGGCTCTCAAAAGAGCGCCAACATGCAGAAATGAAGACCACGAGTACAGCACGAGTATCGCGAGATTACTCGGTCCCCGCCGAGCAGCCCGAGTACAGCGATACTCGTGCGAGTACCGAGTAGTTACAAGCATGCTCGCTCATCACTAGTTGTAGGCTTTTATGGAGGAGATGGGTCTTCAGGTTCCTTTGATGGTTTCCACAGTAGGCGAGAGTTTGATCTGTTGGAGTAAAGAGTTCCAAAGTATGGTGGAGGCGTAGGAGAAATCTTGTATGCGATTGTGGGAAGAGGAGATAGGAGGACAGGAGAGAAGGAGATCTTGTGAGGATCTGAGGTTATGTGCAGTTAAGTACTGGGAGACCAGGTCACAGATGTATGGAGGAGACAGGTTGTGGATGGCTTTGTATGTCATGGTTAGTGTTTTGAACTGGAGTCGTTGGGCGATGTGAAACCAGTGAAGGGATTGGCAGAGAGGAGAGGTCGGGGAGTAGCGGGGGGAGAGGAGGTTTATTCAGCCAGCAGAGTTTAGTATATATTGTAGGGGTGTAAGAGTGTTAGAAGGCAGGCCAGAGCAGCATGTTGCAGTAGCCCAGGTGTGAGATGATGAGGGCAGCACTAATGTTTTTGCAGATTCTTGTTTAAGGAATGCACAAATCCGTAATGTATGTGTGTGTGTGTGTATGTATGTAATGTTAATGTGTGTGCGTAATGTACAGTGGGGAAAAAAAAGTATTTAGTCAGCCCCCAATTGTGCAAGTTCTCCCACTTATAAAGATGAGATTTGCCTGTAATTGACATCAGAGGTGACCACAACTATGAGAGACAAAACGAGAAAACAAATCCAGAAAATCACTGCATCTGATTTGGCAAGATTTTTTTTTGCAAATTCTGGTGGACAATAAGTAGTCACCTAAAAACATGCAAGATTTCTGGCTCTCACAGACCTGTAGCTTCTTCTGTCAGAGGCTCCTCTGTCCTCCACTCATTACCTGTAGTCATGGCTCCTTTTTGAACTTGTTATCAGTATAAAAGACACCTGTCCACAACCTCAAACAGTCACACTCCACTATGGTGAAGACCAAAGCACTCTCGAAGGACACCAGAAACAAAATTGTAGGCCTTCACCAGGCTGGGAAGACTGAATCTGCAATAGGCAAGCAGCTTGGTGTGATGAAATAAACTGTGGGAGCAATAATAAGAAAATGGAAGACATACAAGACCACTGATAATCTCCCTTGATCTGTGGCTCCATGCAAGATTTCACCCTGTGGGGGTCAAAATGATCACAAGAACGGTGAGCATAAATCACAGAACCACACGGGGGGGACATAGTGAATGACCTGCATAGTGCTGGGACCACCGTAACAAAGGCTACCATCAGTAACACTACGCCACCAGAGACTCAGATCCTGCAGTGCCAGGCATGTTCCTCTGCTTAAGCCAATACATGTCCAGGCCCGTCTGAAGTTTGATGGAGAGCATTTGGATTACCCAGAAGAGTATTGGGAGAATGTCATATGGTCTGATGAAACCAAAGTAGAATTGTTTGGTAGAAACACAACTCTTCGTGTTTGGAGGAGACAGAATGCTGAGTTGCATCCAAAGAACACCATACCTACTGTGAAGCATGGGGGTGGCAACATCATACTTTTTGTGGCACTTTCTCTACAAAGGGACCAGGATGACTGATCTGTGTACATGAAAGAATGAATGGGGCCATGTATCATGAGATTTTCCATGATACATGATCCTTCCACCAGCAAGGGCATTGAAGATGAAATGTGGCTGGGTCTTTCAGGATAATAATGATCCCAAGCACATTGCAAGGGCAACAAAGGAGTGGCTTCATAAGAAGCATATGAAGGTCCTGGAGTGGCCTAGCCAGTCTCCAGATCTCAACCTCATAGAAAACCTTTGGAGGGAGTTGAAAGTCCGTGTTGCCCAGCGACAGGCCCAAAACATCTCTGCTATAGAGGAGATCTGCATGGAGGAATGGGCCAACACACCAGCAACAGTGTGTGCCAACCGTGTGAAGACAGAAAACGTTTCACCTCTGTCACTGCCAACAAAGGAGATAGAACAAAATATTGAGATGAACTTTTGTTATTGACCAAATACTTATTTTCCACCAGAATTTGCAAATAAAATCTTCCAAATCAGACGCGGTGATTTTCTGTATTTGTTTTCTCATTTTGTCTCTCATAGTTGTGGTCACCTATGATATCAGTTACAGGCAAATCTCATCTTTATAAGGGGAGAACGCGCACAATTGGGGGCTGAATAAATACTATTTTTCCCCATTGTATGTGTGCATAATATTCACATGTGTGTATTGTGTATTTGTGGATGTGATATATATGTGTGTGGTTAATGTGTATATGGGTTCTTAATTGTACTGTATAGAACATGTCCATATCTATGTAAGAGCAGGGGGGCTGATTTCCGCCTCCTGCACAGGGGCCCTTCACTACCAGTTACCCCCCCCCCCCCCCCCCCAGGTCGTCTCTGCTGTGATTGATGGCGCTTGCATGTTTTGATCTGCCGCAGTGTTCCAGTAACATCTTGCAAGACGAGGCAATAAGGAATTCCTGATGGGTGTATACGATCACCCCGAGGGGTAGAAGTCACTCTGGTACAGAGCACCCTGTTACCTCCTAACCCTGGCTAGGTCCACTGCAGTGCTAACAAGGGAGACAGCAGCGGTGGTCGGTCTCCTAGGTAACGATCTGTAAACAAAAGTATTAGTAATTGAAGAATGGCTGCAGATTTTAAGATGCTGTAAATGGCAAAAGTTCTTGTTCTTATAAGCACTATCGGATGATGTCCATGATGGGAATAACCCTGTAAGGTTTGTTACAGTGTGTCAGTACAGGCACAATGCGGCAGATTTTACCAGTAGTCTCTCATTAATGTTCTGTTCCCAGTGTGAGAACTCATGACTCTCATCATCCGCTGGTATCACAGGGGGGAATTCCATACAGATCCGTGCACAGCGAGGAGCTGAGGGAAAAACAATTATCCCATGGCCGGTCCTGACCGTCAGGAGGAAGCTGCGGCTTTCATCTCAGCCAGGGGCGCAGATCTCCGCACAGTAATGGCCGATCTTCTGCCAACTCCGGCCACAGCTAATTTATATCACAGGGTTAGTGTCCACGATATAGCAGAGCTGAATAATCCCACATGTAAGCCCCTTTTCAGAATAGACATATGAGTGCTGCCAGCAATGCTGCAGAGGTTACAGGGGTGGGGGGTCCGCCTGTCAGTGCTCAGACCATACACCGCACACTACAGAGGTTACAGGGGTGGGGGGTCCGCCTGTCAGTGCTCAGACCATACACTGCACACTGCAGAGGTTACAGGGGTGGGGGGGTCCGTCTGTCAGTGCTCAGACCATACACTGTTCACTGCAGAAGTTACAGGGGTGGGGGGTCCGCCTGTCAGTGCTCAGACCATACACTGCACACTGCAGAGGTTACAGGGGTGGGGGGTCCGCCTGTCAGTGCTCAGACCATACACCGCACACTACAGAGGTTACAGGGGTGGGGGGTCCGCCTGTCAGTGCTCAGACCATACACCGCACACTACAGAGGTTACAGGGGTGGGGGGTCCGCCTGTCAGTGCTCAGACCATACACCGCACACTACAGAGGTTACAGGGGTGGGGGGTCCGCCTGTCAGTGCTCAGACCATACACCGCACACTACAGAGGTTACAGGGGTGGGGGGTCCGCCTGTCAGTGCTCATGTGGCGCCCTGGACAAGCCAGGGGCCACAGAGCACAACGCCCACACACCCCACACTCCCAGCAGGCACACCAAAGCCAGAACACAAAACCCTTGTTGCCTTCCTCCAAGGGCTGATGATCACACCAGGGGGTGGGCCAGGCGGTTGGTCCCGCCCACCGAGGAGTTCACAGTCCTGGAGGAGGGAAAACAGTCAGTCTAGTTGGAGAGGTGAAAGTGAGAGCAAGTGAAGTAGCAGTCTGAAGTGAGTCCGGGTGTGTGGCCCGGACGGATCAGCAAGGTTGGCAGACGGTGGTGACAGTCTGCAGGAGTGGCCGATTGGAGTCTACCGTAAGGACCGTGGACTGGCGGTGGCCCGGCGGTACCGGACCGGTACACAAAGAGGAGCCAGCACCATCTGGCAGGGGCTTTTCGGACCCCGGCAAGGCTAGGAGTCGCCGTGAATTTGCCAAATCCGTTAATGAAGGGGACCTCCTGGGTTTCCAAACAGTCAAGTCCCGACAGAAGGCAACAGGGCTAACCGAGTGAGAGAGACACCGCCACCGCCAAGGCAACCGTTTCCCAGGGTCAGAGCCTGCGGGCAAAAGGGGCTCCTCTGGCCCATATCCAAGCCGGGCAGCGGGTTACCGGTGGGAACCCATTGAAACCGTACAGACATCTTAGGTGCAGGGAAAGGCAGTCACCACCAACCTGCCGGGAGCAACAACACTGCAGCCGTCTGTGGGACCCGTCCATCCAGCCGTGTGTTTTACCGAGACTGTGTCTTCATCATTGGGCTGAGTGAGTACCACCGTGCCGTGCGGCACAGCACTGCCCCTACGACCCTGCACCTCGCTAGGCCCCGTAGCCCGCCTGCCATCAATCCCTACCCCATCACCGGGCCCCGGGACAACCAACCCCCTACCCACGGAGGGGAGAAATAACAACCAAGCTGCTCCCTGTCACCGCTCCCGGGATCCCCGTCCAGAGCAGCGGTGGTGTCACCATTATCACCACAACCGTGGGTGGGGTCACGGACAATAAATCCCCACAATCAAATCCCCTTTTCACTCACGGGCGAGGAACGCCGCTCGAGTCCCCGGGATCCGGCCCACCGCTCCAGCCACCACCGAGCAGCAGCAGCAGCCGCAAAGCAGCAGCACCAGCGGCCGGACCCGAGCAGTGGGAGAGCGCAGCGTCCCCTCCTCCGCCCGCGACACTCAGACCATACACTGCAGGTTACAGGGGTGGCGGGTCCGCCTGTCAGTGGTGAGACCATACACCACACACTGCAGAGGTTACAGGGGTGGGGTGGTCCGCCTGTCAGTGCTCAGACCATACACCACACACTGCAGAGGTTAGAGGGGTGGGGGGTCCGTCTGTCAGTGCTCAGACCATACACTGCAAAGGTTACAGGGGTGGGGGGGTCGCCTGTCAGTGCTCAGACCATACACCACACACTGTAGAGGTTACAGGGGTGGGGGGGTCCACCTGTGCTTATGTCGCGGGTGGGGAGGACGTCGCCGCTGCTGCGCGCTCGCTAACGCTCGGGTCCGGCGCTGCTGCTGCTCGATGGCTCGAGCGGTGGGCCGGATCGTGGACTCGAGCGGCGCTCCTCGCCCGTGAGTGAAAGGGGTTGTTGGTTTGGGGGATTTAGTCCGTGACGCCACCCACGGGTCGTGGTGAAGATGGGCACCACCGCTGCTGGTGACGGGGATCCCGGGAGCGATGGTAGTGAGCAGCTGGGATGTTGTTTTCCCCCTCCGTGGGTAGGGGTCGGTGGTCCCGGGGCCCGATGATGTGACGGGGAGGCAGGGTTGGTGAGGTGCAGGGTCGCAGTGACAGCGCGGCGCGGTGCTGGATGGCACGGGTGTACTCTCTCAGTAAGAGATGCACAAAATCTCCGGTAAACCAAACGGCTGGATGGACGGGTCCCGCAGCCGGCTGCAGTGTCTCTCCCCGGACAGGTGATGGTGTCTGTCTTTCCCTGCACCTTGATGTTCTCTTTTGACTACTATGGATCCCCAACGATAGTCCGCTCCCCGATGTATGGATGCCGGAGGAGCCCGTTTGCCCGCAGGCGCTGGCCCTTGGGTCTCTAGCCTTTGGCGGTAGCTGTATACCCTCACGGTGTGGGCGGTTGCCTTCTATCGGGTCTTTGGCTGTTAGGAAACCCCTGGGGTTCCGGTCACACTCGGATTTGACTATTGTCGGCGGCTCCAAGCCTGGTCGGGGTCCGATGGCCCTGCCTGTGTGTGCTGGCTTCACTTCGCTCCCCGGTCGGTACCGACGGGCCAACGCCCGACCCCGGTCCTACGGTTCCGCGTTGCTTCACCACTCCTGCAGACGGCCACCACCGTCTTCCAACCTTGCTGTCAGTGCCTGGACCACAAACCCAGACTCCCAAGTGCTCACTCCTCTCACTTCAAACTCCAAACTCTATCTGACACTTTTCCCGCCTCCAGGCCTGTGAACTCCTCGGTGGTTGGGGCCAACCGCTTGGCTCGCCCCACCTGGTGTGGACATCAGACACTGGAGGGAGGCAAGAAGGGTTTTGTGTTTGGCTGGTGTCCCTGTCTAATGGGGATGGGGGTTGTTTGTGTGTTATCTGTGACGTCCTGGCTAGTCCAGGGCGTCACACTCAGACCATACACCAAACACTGCAGAGGTTACAGGGGTGGGGGGGTCCACCTGTGCTCAGACCATATGCCGCGGGCGGAGGAGGGGACGCCGCGCTCTCCCACTGCTCGGGTCCGGCTGGCACTGCGGCCTGCTGCTGCTGCTCGGTGGCTCGAGCGATGGGCCGGATCCCGGGGACTCGAGCGGCGCTCCTCGCCCGTGAGTGAAAGGGGATTGGGATTTGGGATAGTTTATTGTCCATGACGCCACCCACGGTTGTGGTGATTTGTTAACACCACCGCTGCTTTGTATGGGGAGCCCGGGAGTGATGGTACGGAGCAGCCAGTTGTTGATGCGCCCCTCCGTGGGTAGGGGTTGTGGTGCTCCCGGGGCCCGGTGATGGGATTGGGATGGTGGGACAGGCGGGTATGGGGCCTGTGGAGGTGCAGGGGTGCAGGGGTGCAGGGACAGCGCTGTGCCGCACGGCACGGAGGTACTCACTCAGCCAGTAAACACGACACAGTTCTCGGTAAACAAACGGCTGGTTGGACGGGTCCCTGGGACGGTTCACGGTGCTGATGTTCCCTGCAGTTAGCGGTGACGGTCTCTTCCCTGCACCTATGAAAGTCTCTTTGGTAGCGATGGGTCCCCACCGGTTACCCACTCCTCGGCTTCAAGCTGGGCCGAAGGAGCCCTACTTTGCCCGCAGGCGCTGGCCCTGGGAAACTGGTGCCCTGGCGGTGGCGGTGTCTCCCCTTCACGGTCGGGCTGTTGCCTTCAATCGGGACTTGGTTGTTAGGAGACAGACGTCCCCTTCCCTGACGGATTTGGCAAATTATGGCGACTCCTAGCCTTGCCGGGATCCGAAAGGCCCCTGCCCTGGTGCTGACTGTTCTTCGTATACTGCTCCAGTACCGCCGGGTCACCACCCATCCGCGGTCCTTCCAGCAACCTCCAAACAGTCCCACTGCAGACTATCACCGCCGTCTGCTGATCTTGCTGTCACTGTCCGGGGCACACACCCGGACCAACTTCAGGCTTGCTCAAACTGTTTCTTTTCACTTTACTTCAGCTTCTCTCCTAAGCTCCTCTACCACTTCACCTCCTTCTACTTTCACTTCCTTCACTGTTCTGCCTGGTTCTTCCCGCCTCCAGGGCTGTGAACTCCTCGGTGGGCGGAGCCAACCACCTGGCCCACCCCCTGGTGTGGACATCAGCCCCTGGAGGAAGGCAACAAGGATTTTGGTGGCTTGGGTGTTCCTGCAGGGAATGTGGGGTGCATGTGATGTTGTGACCTGTGACCCCTGGCTTGCCTAGGGAGTCACATTCCCCCTTAGCAAAACGCACACCGTCCTCGGGTTGCCCGTCCAACACCGGTTTTATTTTCCTTTTGTTTTTCTGCAAAAGATAAAAAATGGTAACATATTTACAATTTATGGCATCATCCCACAGCGGGAGGTTCATTTCTTAAACATTGCAAACGGTGTACAGTTACGGTTTCCGCTCTCTCCCACCCAAGCAACCTGGCCGTGATGCTGCCCCTAAAGCCCAGGCAGCACCCCTTGACCCCAGTCCAGCACAAGTTACCCGAGCGGGATCTGTCCTTCCCCTCCAGATGGTAGCCACCGGTTCCTGTGGTGGCTGGGCCCCAGCCTGCTCTGCTGTGGGCCCTCCCTCCAACCTGCCTCTCCGGAGGCGGCAATTGCGGAAACGGTAACGGTAACACGACTTATTTACAAGCCACTTAACGTTTGTGGTTGCCCTGCAAGTTCACGGGCTTGTCCATGAGCAGTTCCTCATGCATATTTTTCAAACGGTCCCCACGGGGACAATGGTGCCGGCAACGTCCGGTTTCAAATCACGGTAGAATCAGATGACTTTTCGGTAATCATTTTGCTTATCATCATTTTTCAAACTTTTTCAAACAAACACACACAGACTTCCTGACCCCTTCTTAAAGGACGGTCTCCCTGTACCTAAGTGGGGGCCTACCTAGGTTGGGACGGGTGGACCTCCGGGGTCCGGTGTCAGTGGGGCTAGGCAGTCGGGCAGAGGGAACAATCGGTTCCTCCTCCCGGCTATCGTGTGGGGCAGGCGGAGGCATAGGGGAGCTGGGCACAGGTTCATCCCTGGGCACTGGCACTGGTTCTGGCTCACGGTTGACCGCTTCCACCACTTCATCATCCACAGGTTGTGGGAACAGTATCACTGGAAGAATCACCGTGCCGTTCTGGGTAGGCCAGTCTGCTGGGAAGTTACCCATCACCGTGTGGATCACCTCTTTTGCCTTCTCTGCTGGTGGAGGAACTGGTACTTCAGCCATCGCCCTCAATGCTGGTGGGCACCTTTTCAGATGGTCCCGGGAAACCGTGGCCAAGGTGCCCCCTTGGTCACGACTGATCTGGTAGGCCTTTCCATCTTCCCATCCTGTGGGTTGGACGACGTACGGGATTTGTTCCCATTGATCATCCAGCTTGTGGGTTTTCCTCTTCTGCTTTAACACCACATCTCCAGGCTGGAAAGGGCCCGCAGACGCTTTCTGATTGAAGCGCTGCTCCTGTTGTTCTCGACTCCGACTTAGGTTCTTCTCCACATACTCCTGAATCTGTCGGTACTGCACCCTCCGCCGGGTGTCCCATTCAGCCGTTGAGGGGAGTGTCTCTGGGGCTTCCA
This sequence comes from Anomaloglossus baeobatrachus, assembly GCF_048569485.1. Taxonomy (NCBI): domain Eukaryota; kingdom Metazoa; phylum Chordata; class Amphibia; order Anura; family Aromobatidae; genus Anomaloglossus; species Anomaloglossus baeobatrachus. The sequence goes on along the minus strand of NC_134356.1, from coordinate 674,738,223 downwards.
GTCCCATTTCCAGGTCCACCGGCAGTCGGCCAGGCCGAGCCCTCATCAGATACGCTGGGGTGCACTTCGTTGAGCTAGACGGGATATTGTTGTACATATCGACCAAGTCAGGCAGCTTCTCCGGCCACAGGTTCCGCTCCTCCAACGGCAACGTTTTGAGGAGGCCAAGGACCAGATGGTTCATCTTCTCACACATACCGTTGATCTGGGCATGGTAAGGGGTGGTCCGGATCTTCTTGCAGCCGTACAGCTGACAGAACTCATGGAACACCTCCGCCTCAAAGGCTGGACCTTGGTCGGTAAGCACCTTCTCAGGGTATCCATGGGGTCGACAGAAGTAAGCTTGAAATGCTCTAGCGGCGGTACGGCCGGTTAAGTCCTTGACCGGGACAACCACCATGAACCGGGAGTAATGATCTACTATGGTCATAGCGTAAGTGTACCCACTTCGGCTGGGGGTGAGCTTTACATGGTCCAAGGCGACCAGCTCCAGCGGTTGGTGTGTAACGATCGGGCGTAGGGGAGCCTTCTGGCTGGCTTCATCCTTCCTCCTCAACGTACAAGGACAGCACTCTCGACACCAGGCCTCCACAGACTCCCGCATCCCACTCCAATAGAACCGCTCCCTCAACAGCATCTCCAGCTTCTTCCACCCGAAGTGGCCGGCACCATCATGGTACGCCTGCAGAACAGTGGGTACATCAGCTTGGGGGATAACCAACTGGCGGATTTTCTCATGGGTCTTCGGGTTGATCAGCTCACGGTACAACCTCCCCTGGTGTAGACACAGCCGGGTCCGTTCCTTCCACAAGCGTTGGGCTTCAGCTGGGGCGGCAGGGTCCAGCCCAGCAGCGCCTCGCTCCATCAGGGTCTTGACTAGGCGGACAGCGGGCGCCTGATTTTGAGCTTCCTGCCACTCCTGACTGGGCAGCGGATCCAGGTTCACCCGTTGTTGGTGGACATGTACCTTCTCAGTTGGTGGCCGGTGGAATGCAGGCAACTCGATCTCCTCGAGGTCATCATCCTCACACCCACCTTCTGACAAGTGGGGCATCCGAGAGAGGGCATCAGCATTAATGTTGACACGACCGGCCCTGTATTTGATGGTGAAGTCATAGTTGGCTAGTCTGGCCACCCACCGCTGCTCCAACGCGCCCAGTTTGGCCGTGTCCAGGTGAGTCAACGGATTGTTATCCGTGAAAGCGGTGAATTTTGCTGCGGCCAAGTAGTGGCGGAACCGCTCGGTGATAGCCCACACCAGTGCCAGGAGCTCGAGCTTGAAGGAGCTGTAGTTCTCAGGGTTCCTTTCAGTCGGCCGGAGTTTTCGACTAGCATAGGCAATCACCTTCTCCTTTCCTTCCTGGACCTGGGACAGGACTGCCCCCAAACCCACATTGCTGGCGTCTGTGTAGAGGATGAATGGGCAGCCGTAGTCAGGGTACGCTAGGACCTCTTCGCCAGTCAAGGCCGCTTTCAGCTGACGGAAGGATTCCTCATGCCTGTCCTCCCACACCAGTGGGGCTCCGATGGGTCTACCACCTTTGGTCTGTCCCACGAGGAGGTCTTGCATGGGAGCAGCCATCTTCGTGTTCCCCTTGATGAAGCGCCGGTAGTACCCCACCAGACCCAAAAACTGCCTTACTTCCCTCACGGTGGTTGGCCTTGGCCAGTCCTGGATGGCAGTGATCTTCTCAGGGTCGGGGGCAACACCTTCCGCACTCACCACATGCCCCAGGTACTGCACTCTGGGTTTCAGCAGGTGGCACTTGGAGGGCTTCAACTTCATCCCGTATTTGGCAAGGGACGCGAACACCTCGGCTAGGTGCTCCAGGTGGGCTTCATACGTCTGAGAGTACACAATCACATCATCCAGGTATAACAGGACGGTCTCGAAGTTCAGATGTCCCAGACAGCACTCCATCAGCCGTTGGAAGGTTCCAGGGGCATTGCACAGCCCAAACGGCATACTATTGAATTCACAGAGCCCCATCGGGGTGGTGAAGGCGGTTTTCTCCCTGTCTTCCGGGGCCATTGCCACTTGCCAGTACCCACTGGTGAGGTCAAGGGTAGAGAAGTAATTTGCGGTTCTCAGTGAGGCCAAAGACTCTTCAATACGGGGCAGAGGGTAGGCGTCTTTATGTGTTATCTGATTGATCTTCCGGTAGTCCACACACATCCGCATGGTACCATCCTTCTTCTTGACCATTACCAACGGAGCGGCCCAGGGACTACAGCTGTCCCGAATAACCCCTGCCTCCTTCATATTCCTCAACATATCTTTGGCACACCGGTAATGTGCAGGGGGAATAGGCCTGTACCTCTCTTTGATAGGGGGGTGTTCACCGGTGGGGATGTGGTGTTGGACCCCTTTGATCTGCCCAAAGTCTAGTGGATGTTTGCTGAAAACTTGCTCATACTCCCGCACCACCCTGTATACCCCTGCTTTGTGATGTGTAGGGGTATCATCAGTACCCACGTGTAGCTGTTGGTGCCACTCATTTACCTCCCCTTGAGGCGGGGAAGTGCTGGTGGTAGGTGGGGAGACTGAGGGAATGGCTTCGTGGATGGTGTGGGGATCCAGGGTGAGCAGCTTGGCAATGGTGGTATACCGGGGAAGCCTGACTTCTTCCTCCCCACAGTTCAGCACCCTCACGGGCACTCTCCCCTTCTTTACGTCCACCACCCCTCGGGCGGCCATTACAGTGGGCCAGTGCTCGGAGGGTATGGGCTCCATCATGGCAGGGTAGTCACGCCCCTGAGGCCCTACTGCTGCCCTACACCAAATCATCATCTCACTCCTAGGGGGCACGATCAACGGAGCAACATCCATCACTCTCACTCCACCAATCTCTCCTCCTGTTGAGTTTACATGCTGGCGGTACATCAAGGCGCGGATCTCACGCTGCACAGCTCTCTGTCGGCTCCCCGCCGCCGTGGCGGCCAGCTGCTGCAGTAGGGCCAACACATCACCCATACAGTGCTCCATCACATTGGTTCCTAGCACTATCTTCGGGTTATGATCACTGGGTTCATTCATGATCACAATCATACCCTGGTGTTGCAGTTCAGCTTGCCCCACTGTCATAGCCACCTGTTTATACCCCACTTGGGTCAATGGGAGTCCATTAGCAGCAATTAGCGTTATACTAGTATCTGGGGGTGCCAGCTCGTCTATCCCCCAATACCGCTGGTACAATGTGTATGGTATGGTGGTTACCTGTGATCCAGTGTCCAAGAGAGCCATCACCGGTATGCCGTCCACAGCCACGGGGATGATGGGCCGGGCCCCGATATACCGGTCCCGCCAGTCTGGGGGGCCACAGGGTTCTACTCCTGAGGATTGGCCCGGGGCCCCAGGGGTTGCTCGTTTAACGGGCACTGTCGGAAATAATGCCCAGGCTTACGGCACTTGTAGCAGGTTGGAGGTGTGCTCCACGGGTTGTTAGCACTTCTCCGCTGCATCCAGGGGACATCCTCAGGGCTGTCGGCAAGCTGTATCTGTGCTGGAGGCTGAGATCTGGTCAAAGGTTGGAGTGCAGCAAGAATCTTGGCGAGGTCTCCGTCCATGCGACGGACCTGGGCTGCCAGTTCCTCCATCGTGCTGCTCGGGGCTGCAGGTATTGGAGAGGTTGGTAGGGCAGGGGCCACCACAACGGGGGCCGTCTCAATGGGCAACGGGGCTGGCTCCAAGATTTCTGAAGCTGGGGGCTGTAGTGCTTTAATGGCCCGTTCCTTTAACACGGCAAAGTCCACATCAGGGTGTTCTAGGGCCCAGAGCCGGAGTTGTTTGCGATCCTCAGGGGACCTCATCCCCTGCACAAATTGCTCTACTAACATCTTATTGCTGTCCGCCTCATTGATAGGATTCACCCGCTTTAGCGTGCGGAGGGCGGTTTGCAGACGTAAAGCATAGTCCCGAATGCTATCCACAGCCCGTTGCCGACACTGGTAAAACTGCATCCTCAGCTCAGCTTCAGTCCGGGTCTCAAAGGCAGTCTGTAGCTTCTCAAAGATGGTGGCTACAGAGAGCCGGTCCCCCTCGGCCCAGGTCTCCGCCTCCTGCTCAGCCGCACCGGTTAACTGGCCCAGCACTACCGCCGCACGTTGCTTATCGGTCAGGGGGTACAGTTCTAGCAACGGGTTAAGCTTTTTCCGGAAGACCTGTAAAGCATCAGGTTTCCCGTCATACTGCGGTAGCCAGGTAGCTCCGGGCGCATAGGGCAAGGAGAACGGCATCACCTGAGCGAGCGCGGGGGCGCGGCACCTACCGCCAGCGCGGCCGGGGCCTGGACAGGCCCATTCCCATCCGCGGGTGCCACTGCGGCTGCGACCACCGCTCCTCCAGCGGCTCCGTCGGGCGCAGACATCTTGTTTCCGTCCCCCTTAGCCTCTTTCTGGCCCCTCCTCTATCGGGGCGGGGTTTTTGGCCTTCGCGCCTCTGCTACTCGAGAAGACGCTCGAGCGGGAACTTTTCGCGCCAAAGATGGCGACTTCTGAAATTTTTCGTCCGGATACCTCCGGCGGTCACAAGGCGCACCTCTACCCAACGGCAGAGCGGTAAGATCCTGTTCGTGATGCCAAGTTGTCGCGGGCGGCGGACGGGACGCCGCGCTCTCCCACTGCTCGGGTCCGGCTGGCACTGCGGCCTGCTGCTGCTGCTCGGTGGCTCGAGCGATGGGCCGGATCCCGGGGACTCGAGCGGCGCTCCTCGCCCGTGAGTGAAAGGGGATTGGGATTTGGGGTAGTTTATTGTCCGTGACGCCACCCACGGTTGTGGTGATTTGTTAACACCACCGCTGCTTTGTATGGGGAGCCCGGGAGTGATGGTACGGAGCAGCCAGTTGTTGATGCGCCCCTCCGTGGGTAGGGGTCGTGGTGCTCCCGGGGCCCGGTGATGGGATTGGGATGGTGGACAGGCGGGTATGGGGCCTGTGGAGGTGCAGGGGCGCAGGGACAGCGCTGTGCCGCACGGCACGGAGGTACTCACTCAGCCAGTAAACACGACACAGTTCTCGGTAAACAAACGGCTGGTTGGACGGGTCCCTCGGACGGTTCACGGTGCTGATGTTCCCTGCAGTTAGCGGTGACGGTCTCTTCCCTGCACCTATGAAAGTCTCTTTGGTAGCGATGTGTCCCCACCGGTTACCCACTCCTCGGCTTCAAGCTGGGCCGAAGGAGCCCTACTTTGCCCGCAGGCGCTGGCCCTGGGAAACTGGTGCCCTGGCGGTGGCGGTGTCTCCCCTTCACGGTCGGGCTGTTGCCTTCAATCGGGACTTGGTTGTTAGGAGACAGACGTCCCTTCACTGACGGATTTGGCAAATTATGGCGACTCCTAGCCTTGCCGGGATCCGAAAGGCCGCTGCCCTGGTGCTGACTGTTCTTCGTATAATGCTCCAGTACCGCCGGGTCACCACCCGTCCGCGGTCCTTCCAGCAACCTCCAAACAGTCCCACTGCAGACTATCACCGCCGTCTGCTGACCTTGCTGTCACTGTCCGGGGCACACACCCGGACCAACTTCAGGCTTGCTCAAACTGTTTCTTTTCACTTTACTTCAGCTTCTCTCCTAAGCTCCTCTCCTCACCTCCTTCTACTTTCACTTCCTTCACTGTTCTGCCTGGTTCTTCCCGCCTCCAGGGCTGTGAACTCCTCGGTGGGCGGAGCCAACCGCCTGGCCCACCCCCTGGTGTGGACATCAGCCCCTGGAGGAAGGCAACAAGGATTTTGGTGGCTTGGGTGTTCCTGCAGGGAATGTGGGGTGCATGTGATGTTGTGACCTGTGACCCCTGGCTTGCCCAGGGCGTCACACATACATCACACAATAAAGATGTTACAGGGGTGGGGGGTCCGTCTGTCAGTGCTCAGACCATACACCGCACACTGCAGAGGTTAAAGGGGTGGGGGGCCGTCTGTCAGTGCTCAGACCATACATTGCAGAGGTTACAGGGGTGGGGTGTGGTCGCCTGTCAGTGCTCAGACCATACACCACACACTGCAGAGGTTACAGAGGTGGGGGTCCATTTGTGCTCAGACCATACACCATACACTGAAGAGGTTACAGGGGTGGGGGGGTCTGTCTGTCAGTGCTCAGACCATACACCGCACACTGCAGAGGTTACAGGGGTTGGGGGCCGTCTGTCAGTGCTCAGACCATACACTGCAGAGGTTACAGGGGTGGGGTGGGGTCGCCTGTCAGTGCTCAGACCATACACCACACACTGCAGAGGTTACAGAGGTGGGGGTCCAGCTGTGCTCAGACCATACACCATACACTGAATAGGTTACAGGGGTGGGGGGGGTCTGTCTGTCAGTGCTCAAACCATACACCACACACTGCAGAGGTTACAGGGGTGGGAAGTCCGCTTGTCAGTGCTCAGACCATACACCGCACACTGCAGAGGTTACAGGGGTGGGGGGTCCGCCTGTCAGTGCTCAGACCATACACCACACACTGCAGAGGTTACAAGGGTGGGGGCCGCCTGTCAGTGCTCAGACCATATGCCGTACAATGCATCACATTGCTCTGCATGGCTGTCATCCCAGAAGGAAGACTCTTCTAAAGATGATGCACAAGACCACCCAAAAATAGTTTGCTGACTACAAGCAGACTAAGGACATGGATTACTGGAACAGTCCTGGGGTCTGATGAGACCCAGATAAACATGTTTGGTTCTGATGGTGTCAAGCGTGTTTGGCAGAAACCTGGTGAAAAGGTCAAAGACAACTGTGCCCTGCCTACAGTCAGGCATGGTGGAGAAGGGTCATGGTTTGGGGCGGCATGAGTGCTGTGCTGTGGGGAGCTACAGATCATTTAGGGAACCATGAATGCCAACATGCGCTGTGACAGATCAGGATATTCTCCCTTCGTATGCCAACATGATAATGACCCCCAAACACTCACAAGATCACCACTGCCTCACTAAAGATTGTACATTGTATTAAAGTGTCAGATCTTCAGAATTGTCACAAGAAATGATATAATGAAATATTTACAAAAATGTGAGGCATGTACTCAGTTTTGGGATATTCAGTATTGTTGATAGATAGGTAGCTAGAAAAATAATAGATATATAGATCGATAGATTTACAGCTATTTACCAGATAAATAAATTATTAAATGAAAAAAAAAGGAGTGGTGTACTCCCAATTTTTGATAATCAGCTAAGGTAAAGAAAACAGCTGGGGGCTGGTATTATCAGGTTGTGAAAATTCATGGGTATTAGGTCCTTCCCACCCTAAAAATAGCAGCCGACAGTGTAACATCCATTAGTTGCCTCAGCTCTTTCCGATTGCCCTGGTGCGGTGGCAATTGGAGTAATATTTTTGGGGTTGATATCAGCTGTGTAATGTCAGACACCCTCATTATTAATCCAATAATAAGTAGAAAAAAAACCACACACAAAAAATACTTTATTAAAATAAACACTCCCAGACATTTTCCCTCCTCTCATTCACACTAGAAAAAAAAAACAAGCAGGTCCCTGCTAGTCAAGTGAATTGTGGCTTTACAAATGGAAACCTGCAAAAACCAGACATTAAAACCACTTTTTTTTTAAAAAAAAGTGATGGGGTGTCTGATAGATGCCTCTCCATTTCTCCATTACTAACCCCTGGGCTTGATGGCAGCTGATATTAGACAGCTGGCATCAACCCCAAAAACCATTACCTCGATTGACACCACACCAGGGCAATCAGGAACATCTGTGGCAAATCTCCACTTCTGGGACAGCTGTGGGCTGTTATTTTTAGGCTGGGAAGGGCCAAATAACCATGGGCCTTCCCAGCCTGGTAATACCAGCCCCTAGCTGTCTGCTTTTTCAAAATTGGGGGACTCCATGTCATTTTTTTTTTCATTTAATTTTTTATTTGGCTAAACAGAAAGCTCTACAGGCTATTTATCTATTATCTACTTATCTATGTATTACCTATCTATCTCCCTATCTTTTCTTTTTATCTTCTTTTCTTCTTATCTTTTTTATGTATCACATGGATGGTAAAAATGTACCGTGCCATACGTCTGTTTTTTGTGTGCACATGTGAAGGGGGCCTAATGTGGAGTGGCTGATTCTCACTTAAATCTACTCCAGTCACAGCCAAAGCTGTACCCAGAATTTTGTGGTTTTAGATCTCTGCTGCCCTCTGCTGGCCCAAAGCTTATATAGAACATGCTGCATAATGGGGGTAGTAGTTATCTTTCTAGATGCTGCTTCATTGTCACATACTTAAAAGTTCTACTATTTCTCCACTTGCTGTCACTTAATGGAGCAGTCTATTAAAACTGCCCTAACTTTTTGTATTTTTTCCATTTCTGTCGCAGACCCAAAGAGAAGCAAATAACTTGCGGAAGTTGTGAAAGGAATGATGCATGGAGTGCGGTGCCAGGAGTGCATTGCCAGGAGTACTGTGCCAGGAGCACGGTGCCAGGCTTTGTACTCCGCCCTATTCATGGGCTCTCTAAATAGTCAATCGAGGCATTGTCATCCCCTAGTGTCCCAACCAGCTCCTGAAATAAACCAGATAATTAGCTTCAGACACAGCAGCTCAAAAAAAGCAGCACAGCAGCTGTTTAAAAAAAACAATGTGGGGCCCCCCATTTTTTAATCACCAGCCAAGCAAACAGCTGGTGGATGGTATTATCAAGCTGGGAAGGGCCATGGTTATTTAGCCCCTCCCTTCCTAAAAATACCAGCGTGCAGCCGTCCCAGAAATGGGCGCAGTCCATTAGATGCTCCAATTCTGGCGCTTTGTACATCTCTTCCTGATTGTGCTGGTGCAGTGGCAATAGAGGTAATACTTTTGGGTTTGATGTCAGCTGTAAATTGACAGCTGGCATCAAGCCCAGGAGTTAGGAATAGAGAGGCATTTATCATACACCCCCATTTTTAATCCCCAGCCAAGGTAAAGTAGACAGCTGGGAGCTGGTATTATCAGATTGGGAAGGTCCATGGTTATTAAGCCCTTCCCTTCCTAAAAATTCCAGCGTGCAGCTGCCCCACAAGTGGGCGCAGTCCATTAGATGCTCCAATTCTGGCGCTTTGCACATCTCATCCTGATTGTGCTGGTGCGGTGGTAATGAAGGTAATACTTTTGGATTTTATGTCAGCTGTAAATTGACAGCTGGCATCAAGCCCAGGAGTTAGGAATAGAGAGGCATTTATCATACACCCCCATTTTTAATCCCCAGCCAAGGTAAAGTAGACAGCTGGGAGCTGGTATTATCAGATTGGGAAGGTCCATGGTTATTAAGCCCCTCCCTTCCTAAAAATGCCAGCGTGCAGCTGCCCCAGAAGTGGGCGCAGTCCATTAGATGCTCCAATTTTGGCGCTTTGCACATCTCTTCCTGATTGTGTTGGTGCGGTGGCAATGAAGGTAATACTTTTGGATTTGATGTCAGCTTTAAATTGACAGCTAGAATCAAGCCCAGGGGTTAGAAATGGAGAGGCATCTATCAGATACTCCCATTTTTAATCACCAGTCAAGGTAAAGCAGACAGCTGGGGGCTGGTATTATCAGATTGGAAAGGTCCATGGTTATTGAGCCCCTCCTTGCCTAGAAATACCAGCATGCAGCCACCCTAGAAGTGGCGCATCCATTAGATGCTCCAATTCCAGCACTTTACCCGGCTCTTCCTGATTGCCCTCGTGCTCTTGCAATCGGGGTAATAATTTTTGGGTTTGATGTCAGCTTTAAATCGACAGTTCGCATCAAGCCCAGGAGTTAGCAATGGAGAGGCATCTATCAGACACTCCCACCCAGCATGCATAGAGTTAAAAAAATACACACACAGGAAGAAATAGTTTATTTGAATAAAGACTCCCCCACACTCCCTCATTCACCAATTAATTAATTAAAAATAAATCCTGGAAGTTCCGACATAATCCAAAGAGTAATGTCTCATGACGCCCATCGATTCCTATGGAGCTTTGTTCTAAGCACTTTTTAATTATTAAATTGGTAAACGAGGGTGTGTGGGGGAGTCTTTATTCAAATAAACCTTTCTTTGCTGTCTGTATTTTTTTAACTCTAAATATGCTGGGTTAGTAATGAGAATGTCTGATTGACACTTCTCCATTACTAACACCTCAGCTTGATGCCAGCTGTCACTACACAGCTGACCTCAATCCCTAAAATTATTCCCCCAATTGCCACCACACCAGGGCAATTTGAAAGAGACCAGCAAAGCCCCAGAAATGGTGCATCTAATGGATAGCTGCTATTTTTTGGCTGGGAAGGGCCAAATAACCACGGCCCTTCCCCCCATGATAATATCAGCCTCCAGCTGTCTGCTTTACCTTGGATGTTTATGAAAAATAGTGTGGAGCCAACATTTTTTTTGTAAATGATTTATTTAAATAGAAGAAAAAGCTGTGGGTTCCCTTCTAGTTTTGATAACCAGCCAAGGTAAAGCTGACAGCGGAGAGTTACAGCCCCCAGCTGTCTGCTTTACCTGCACTGGTTATCAAAAATAGGCAGAACCACACATCTTTTTTTTTTAATTCTTTATTTATTCCCTATCCACATTTGTTTACATGGCAATTACCCCCATTTTGCTTCTTTCTACAGCCCCCTAATCCTTACTATGACCATTTTACAGCCATTTTACAGCACACAAGTTTAGGTGTCCATTGAGTTATTTGTGGTTCGGAGTCTGGGGTCAAGTCTGGCCACACCTGGTGAACCTGAACATCCACAGGTCCACTCATCTCTAATTGTTGTCCCCTAGTGTCACATCTAGAACCTTACGTCAACCAGATACAGACAGTATCACATTAGATGGGATTAGATACACCAATCAGCAGACAGTATCACACATGATAGGCTTGGATACATGTCCTAGCAGATGACATAACACATAGTAGGCTTGGATATGGCGGCTGCAGTAGTTTGCACACACTGTATTGGCAGCGGGCAGTAAACCTACAACTGTCCATGGATTTGTAGGTGGAACTGCACACCCCCTCACCAGAGGATTCATTCCTCTCCATGTGCACATGTGGAGTCACAATACCGGCCGTCTGACGAGCTGTTTCCATTGGCAGCTGCCCAGGACGACTCACAGCCCCAACTAATAAACATGGGGGAAAAGACTGGGGGTCTGCACGAGAGGAGGAGGGAGACCGGCCTAATCTGCACATCATTCCCAACTCACAGAACCATATTGTGTCTCGCAGTCGTGTATCCTGCGCCCAAAAATAACATCCTGATCCACAAAATAGTATAATGTGCCCCAAAATAGCGTAGTACGCCACAAAGTAATTTAATGTCTGTACAGCACTGTGGAATTGATAGCGCTGTACAAGTGAAATAAATATATGTGCAAAAAAAAGGTCCCGCGTCACAAAACGACATCTAACACCATAAAATAACATCCTGATCCACAAAATAATGTTCTGTGCCAGAAAATAACATCCTGCGCAAAATGATGTTGGTGCACTCCATCCCCAGGGGCAGGACACTACTCAGACAGCACAGGGTGAGGGAACCACACATCGGTGAGACTTTATTGGCCACCTACAGGCAAAAACATTCTCACGATTCCTCTATGCAGAGCATCTTGCACACAAGTAATGCTCTACCGCTCCTTCCTGAACTTCAGAGCCGGCAGTGACATGTTTCCTTTGTGCAGAGCATCTTGCATTTGGAGATGCTCTGCTGTGTTTCTTTGAGCACTAGCTGGCAGGTTGTTTGACAGCGCAGGATTCCATGCAGGTTCTGGAAGGTGCTGATTACTCCGGTGTTCCACGTTCCTGGTAATTGCTCTGTTTCGTTACTCAGCATGCTCTCCCAGAACCTTGTCAGTTGTACTTTCTGGTTCTGCAGTTATTTTGGCCTGCATTTGTGCTTGTGTTCTGATCTAAGTTCCTTGACCCCGGATCGTTTATTAACTCCTCTCGGACCGGTCCCTATTCTCGTCGTTACCTCCTGGCTTCTGACCTCGGACCATTTACCTGACCACGTCTCTGTCTGCTCCCTGATTCTAATACATACTCTCCTGGAAATCTGAACCTCGACCTGTGAATTGATTGTGTGCCGCCCCTGCAGCAGATCGAACCGCTCGGATCCGGGGGTGGTGATTGCTCGAGGGTCTTAGGGGGCTTAGGGGCCACACTCAAATGGAAAAGGGAGTGTTTACAGGGGATTTGGTATAGTTCGTGACGCCACCCATGGTGTACGGTAATTGGGAGTACCACCGCTGCCGTTGGGAGTACCCGGGGTGATGGAGTGGGGCAGCTAGATGATGTTGCCCTCCACGGGTAGGGGTAGGCCCCGGGACTCTGGATGGAGATGCAGGGACGCAGTGCAGGGGTCAGTCGGGTACTCACTCAGCAATGAAGCAGATGCTGACAACAGGGTAAACCAAGTCTCTGAACACCATTGTCTCTCTCGGGGAGCTCGTCCGGGTCCCGTCCCCTGCAGTACTGCCGGTGGTCCGTAACCTGTCTCTTGGTACAAAAGTGTTAGATTGTCTGTTGTGGCCTGGTAGCTTGGGGCTTTCCGGCCCCACTCCCCGCTATGGCTATGGCTAAGTGAAAGAGCCTGCTCTCAGGAGCTCACGCTTGGGATTTGCTAGGAAAGAACTATCCCCCTCGATGCGCTAGTGCCCTTGATCACTGAGCTGGTGGGAACAGTCCATAAAGGCCCTGTCCTCCGCAGGTTAATTGCCAGGTCGCCTGAAGCTTCTCCCCGACGTAGGGTCCGTGTACCCCGACGTGCCTTCGGTCCAAGACAGATGATAGGACCAGGCTGCTGACCGTCCTCCTTGACGAGTTCCAGGCACCTAGCCTCAATCCCCTGTGACCGGGGGTCTGACTCCTCAAGGTCCAGACCACCGTCTGCAACCTAGTTTACTTCTCCCCTGGGAGCTCCAACTCCCAGCTTCCTCAGAGCTCCCCACAGCTCGAGGGCTACCACTCAACTCTGGGGAGCTGCTGCTCCCAGCTCCTCAGTCACTGGGAGCTACGTCTGTTCTGCCTGTCAGCTCTGCTCTGCACTTCCTTCCTCGCTGACTTCCCCCATCCCACCACTCTGTCTGGCCCCTAGGTGAACTGCCCTACTCCAGCTTAAGCAGCCCACTGGTGTGTCTGACAGGTGTGGTACGAGGTGTAACTAGGATTTGTGAATGCTGGTGGAGGCAGTACCTCAGGTTAGGTTCCCAGAACCATGGGGGGTTAAATACTGCATGGGGAGGGCAGTTTGTGCAGTACCCTGTGATGACCTGAATAGTACAGGGGCGTCACAATTGCATTTCTGCTTACTCCCTGTGTCCTGTCTTGTTCTCCTGTTGCCTGACTCCAGCTTGTCTGACTATACTTCTGTCTATGCTATCCATAAGTATTGACTACCATCACTAACATATTGTACATTCCCAGCAAGAACACAATATGGTACAAGTGACAGAGATTCACCCTTCCAATAGCCCACCAGGGATTAGAATCTTCTTGACTTCAGGGCTTCCAGGGCCAAATATCCCAGCCAGCAGAACCCCGCTTTTATTGGGCACCCACTGGAGGAGGAAACTGACCAAGCACATTAAGATATGTAGCCATGCTACCGAATTATCACAACCTAGCTTTTCCAAGAAAATTTGTGAGCTCAGCATTGAGCATTGAAATAGTTCTATGATCCTCCAGCTGTTACTGTGGGTCCTAGGCTGAAGTCCTTTAGAATGAATGAATATTGAAGCAGTTATGTGATCCTCCAGCTGGAACTGTGAATCCTAGGCTGTAGTCCTGTGGAATATAAATTTGGTTACAGGAACAAGCTCTTTATTATACCCCTGAGTTTTCATTTCAGGATGTTGGGTCTTACAGGATTAGTTGGAGATGGCTGCTCTCTCATTGGTCGCTAGTTCAATCTGACTGCATAATTTTCCTCTGCATTATTTAGTCAAAAGGGCTGAGGAAATCCACATTTAACAGACAATAGAGCCCCGGACAGTCTGACATGAAACAATGGCTAATTTCTTTTGATTTACCGAACAAAAGAACAAAATTTCTGGCCTAATTAAGAACAGATCACCCCCAACACAAGTGGCCAGACGCTGAGTCATCTCATTCCTCCTCCTTCTTAATTATCCCTGGAAAACTGCTCGATCCTGACGAGGGTTGCTATTAATAGGGCTGTCAGATGTGATATTCCTCCATGGATCCTAGGCTGAAGTCCTGTCGAATGAATGAAGTGAAACAGTTCTGTAATCCTTCAGCTGGAATCGTGGATTGTAGGCTAAAGTCCTGCAAAATATAAATCTGGTGACAGTGGTAAGCTCCTTTTTAAACCCCTCAGTTCTCATTTAAGGGTATTGTGTCTTACATGATTGGTGGAAGATAGCTGTTCTCGCATTGGTCACTAGTTCAACCCGACTGCATCATTTTTCTCTGAATTAAGTAGTGAAAAGGGTTGAGGCAATCCACATTTACAGACAATATGGCTCCAGTCAGTCTGACATGAAACAGTGGCTAACATCTCAGTGCTCTGCACTGTTCGGTACACAATCGAGCATCGGAGTGCTCGAGTACTTACGGTGCTCGAATGTGTTGTTCATCAAACATCGAACACAAAGCAGGGCTGTCTTCACTGAATGATGGGAGCCGGAACCCCAGGAAGAGCCACTTGCAGTCTCTGAGTGGCTCTCACAGGGAACAAGAGGGGGGGGGGGTAAAAACAACATTTTTGAATGTAGTACGTCCACAAAAACCTGCTTTCCCTCTCCCAGAAATGCTCTGTTTATGGCTCACTGTATGTAACGGAGAGCCAAAGTGGCCAATCATTGACTTCCATTATACTCGTTACTGGAGTTGCGCCCGTCCGAGCTTCTGACCTGCTCAACTCGCGTAACGAGCACTCGAGCATCATAGTGTTCACTCATCGTTTTGAGGGTGGGGTTTTTTTTGGACACACAACATCCAAAAACGTTTTTACCCTCAGTGAGAGCCATTCAGAGACTGCAAGTGTCTCTCCCTGGGGTGCTGGCTCCCATCATTCAGTGAAGAGAGACGATGCTTGGTGTTTCGTGAATGACACATCCGAGCACCCGTGATACTCAGCCGAATGCTGCGAGTACTCGAGCACCCCGAAGCTATATTGAGTACTAAGCAGTGCAGAGCACGCTCGCCCATCATTACTTGTGACCTAGATGCCAATATTTGGTTTAAAGTACTACATGAAAGCAATCACAGCTCACTATCCCCGTCTAAGGGCACATGATCTCCTGTCCTGGCTTCAGACTTTTCCTAGTAGATGCCAATTTGGTTTAATTGATTATTTGTTTCTTCTTCAAGCTGGTCATAACCCAGAACCAGTGATGAGCGTGCGTGCTCGCCATTGCTCAATACTCTTGCGGACGGTGCTCGGCTGAGTATCACTGGTGCTCGGCTGTTTAGTTTGTGTGAAATAACAAATACAAAGACAAAGCACAGGCTGCATGAAGCGAGCTGACACCCCAGGGAGAGACATTTGCAGTCTCTGGGACTGCAAATGGCTCTCACTTGGGGTTAAAACAATGTTTTTGGATATACTGTGTCCCAAAAAAACCACAAAAACAAAAAAAACCCCTGTGTCATGGTTCTGCTGTGCAGAGCATTTTGCATTTAGAATGCTTTTGTCACAGCTCTGCTGTGTGCAGCATTTTGCATTTGAAAATGCTCTGCTATGTGTCTTGTGCACGTGCTGACAGGTTGTCTATCAGCACTAGGGTGCACGCTGGTTTTGGGAGGTGCCTTCACAGATGCACTTCGTTCCTGGTGATTTCTCTGTTTCTTTACTGGGCTTGCTCTGCCTGTAGTTCGCCAGTCGTACTTCCTGTTTGCTCAGTGTGCTATTGGCTCCTGTCTGATGTAAATGTTCTGATCTTGGCTTCTGACCTCGGATCTCTTCCTTACCACATCTCTGTCTGCTCCCTGAACCTTATAATGACTTCACGGCTTCTGACCTCGGA
Organism: Anomaloglossus baeobatrachus; assembly: GCF_048569485.1. Lineage (NCBI taxonomy): Eukaryota > Metazoa > Chordata > Amphibia > Anura > Aromobatidae > Anomaloglossus > Anomaloglossus baeobatrachus. The sequence continues at coordinate 674,722,290 of NC_134356.1, read as the reverse complement.
CCTCTTCCTGACCATGTATCTGCACCCTGAACCCTATATGTTACCTTTCGGCTTCTGACCTTGGACCTCTTCCTGACCACATGTCTGGCTGCTCTCTGAACCTTACACATTACCTCCCAGCTTCTGACCTCGGACCTCTTCCTGACTATGTCTCTGTCAGCTCCCTGAACCTTATACTTTACCTCCCAGCTTCTGACCTTGGACCTCTTCCTGACCATGTATCTGTCTGCACCCTGAACCCTATACGTTACCTTCCGGCTTCTGACCTTGGACCTCTTTCTGACCACATGTCTGGCTGCTCCCTGAACCTTACACGTTACCTCCCAGCTTCTGACCTCGGACCTCTTCCTAACTATGTCTCTGTCGGCTCCCTGAACCTTATACGTTACCTCCCGGATTCTGACCTTGGACCTCTTCCTGACCATGTATCTGTCTGCACCCTGAACCCTATACGTTACCTTCCGGCTTCTGACCTTGGACCTCTTCCTGACCACATGTCTGGCAGCTCCCTGAACCTTATACTTTACCTCTCAGCTTCTGACATTGGACCTCTTCCTGACCATGTATCTGTCTGCACCCTGAACCCTATACGTTACCTTCCGGCTTCTGACCTTGGACCTCTTCCTGACCACATGTCTGGCTGCTCCCTGAACCTTACACGTTACCTCCCAGCTTCTGACCTCGGACCTCTTCCTGACTATGTCTCTGTCGGCTCCCTGAACCTTATACTTTACCTCCCGGCTTCTGACCTTGGACCTCTTCCTGACCACGTGTCTGGCTGCTCCCTGAACCTTACACAATACCTCCTTGCTTATGATCCCAGCTTGTCTGCCTACCCTTGAATTCGTACTGCTCGTAGTGTCTCGCATCATGCTGTTTCTCACTCTGGAAATGCTTTGTTCATGACTTGCCGGAGAGTCAAATTGCCCAATCATTGGCTTCCATTATACTCGTTACTCAAGTTGAGCCCGTCCGAGGGTCTGTCCTGCTCCACTCGAGTAACGAGCACCCGAGCATTTTAGTGCTCAACCATCACTACTCAGATCCTGTAGCATGGAAGGCAGAAACACTATTAGAGAGCCACAACCTGCACTTCTATGTATAAGATCATTTTCTCTGCCTAAAGGTCTAAAGAGTATTCTTCTTTTTCCAGTTTATTATAGGCAAAAAACCCCCCAAAAACTGAAAAGTAAAAGCCAGAGATTTTCCCCCATAAAGTTACTGAAAAAAATAAAAAAAATAAAAATAAAATAATAATAATAATAATAATAAAAAAAAATAATTTCATTTCTTTTAATTCCATTATATAAATAAATGTCATAAACCAGTATGTCAGACATATTTCGTGACCCTGTAATGTCCCGTACAATTCAATTAACACATTATATTTCATATACATATACATCATATACAGTGCCTTGAAAAAGTATTCATACCCTGTGAACTTTTCCACATTTTTTCAAATTACCCACAAACTTAAATGTATTTTTATTGGGATTTATGTGATATATCAACACTAAGTAACAAGTATTTGATACCTGGTATATTTTAAAAATATAAATCTGAAAATTGTGATGTGCATTTGTATTCAGCCCCCTGAGTCAATACTTTGTAGGACCACCTTACGCTGCAGTTACATAGCTACATAGGTTGAAAAAAGACCTAAGTCCATCTAGCAAGTCTTATGGCTCTGCCAGCTTTGCACATCTACAGGTGACATTTTCCCCTTCTTCTTGGCACACTCGCCCTCGCTCAGTGAGATTGCTGTGATTTTCACGTCTTGTCACAGATTCTCAGTGGGATTTGCGTCTGGACTGTGACTGGGCCATATACAGACAGGGATATGCTCTGATCTAAACTCTGGCAAGATGTTGAGGGTTGTTGTCCTGCTGCAAGGTGAACCTATTTCCCGGTCTCAAGTCTTTTGCAGCCTCTAACAGGTTTTCCTCCAGGATTGTCCTGCATTTAGTTCCATCCATCTTCTCATCACCTCTGACACTTCCCTGCCGCTGCTGAAGAAAAGCCTCCCCACAGCAGGATTCTGCCTCCACCATGTATGATGGTGGGGATGGTGTTTTCAGGGTGATGTGCAGTGTTATGCCTGCTTTACACGCTTCAATAAATCTTTCAATCCGTCGTCGGGGTCAAGTTGTAAGTGACGCACATCCGGCATCGTTCGTGACGTATTTGCGTGTGACACCTACGTGCAATCAAGATTGAACGAAAATACGGTGATCGCATACACGTCGTTTATTCCTCATACATTGGACGTTTTGTTGTATGAACCTAGTCAATTGTAACGTGTGACATCCCTCATACGATTTTGGTGTCTGAGGCTATGTGCGCAGGTGTGCGCTCTGCACCGCAGCTTAAAAAAGGTCCGCTTCAGAGCGCAGCTGAAAAGCTGCGTTCTGAAGCGCCTCACAATGTCTGTCATTCACTAATCTCTGTCAGTCGGTCACTATCTCTGTCCCTCTCTCTCTGTCCATGTCAGTCTATCCCTCTTACCCCCTCTCTCATACTCACCGATCTCCGATCCCCGGCCCGGCGCTGCACGGCGTTCACACTGCTCCGGCGGCTTTTACTGTTTTGAAAAAGCCGGCCGCCCATTAAACAATCTCGTATTCCCTGCTTTCCCCGCCCACCGGCGCCTATGATTGGTTACAGTGAGACACGCCCCCACGCTGAGTGACAGGTGTCACACTGCACCCAATCACAGCAGCCGGTGGGCGTGTCTATACTGTGCAGTGAAATAAATAATTAAATAATTAAAAAAAAAACGGCGTGCGGTTCCCCCCAATTTTAATACCAGCCAGATAAAGCCATACGGCTGAAGGCTGGTATTCTCAGGATGGGGAGCTCCACGTTATGGGGAGCCCCCAGCCTAACAATATCAGCCAACAGCCGCCCAGAATTGCCGCATACATTATATGCGACAGTTCTGGGACTGTACCCGGCTCTTCCCGATTTGCCCTGGTGCGTTGGCAAATCGGGGTAATAAGGAGTTATTGGCAGCCCATAGCTGACAATAAGTCCTAGATTAATCATGTCAGGCGTCTATGAGACACCTTCCATGATTAATCTGTAAGTTACAGTAAATAAACACACACCCGAAAAAATCCTTTATTAGAAATAAAAACACAAACATATACCCTGGTTCACCACTTTAATCAGCCCCAAAAAGCCCTCCATGTCCGGCGTCATCCAGGATGTTCCAGCGTCGCTTCCAGCTCTGCTGCATGAAGGTGACCGAAGCTGCAGCAGACACAGCCGCTCCGGTCACCTCCACGCAGGTAATGAAGACAGCCGGCGATCAGCTGAGCTGTCACTGAGGTTACCCGCTGTCACTGGATCCAGCGGTGGATGCAGCGGTGGCCGCGGGTAACCTCAGTGACAGCTCAGCTGATCGCGCTACTCACCTCAGTTGCTGCGTGGAGGTGAGAGGAGCGGCGGTGAGTAGCGCGATCAGCTGAGCTGTCAGTGAGGTTACCCGCGGCCACCGCTGGATCCAGTGACAGCGGGTAACCTCAGTGACAGCTCAGCTGATCGCCGGCTGTCTTCATTTGCTGTGTGGAGGTGACCGGAGCGGCTGTGTCTGCTGCAGCTCCGGTCACCTCCATGCAGCAGCGCTGGAAGCGACGCTGCATCATCCTGGAGTACGCCGGACAAGGAGGGCTTTTTGGGGCTGATTAAAGTGGTGAACCAGGGAATATGTTTGTGTTTTTTATTTATAATAAAGGATTTTTTCGGGCGTGTGTGTTTATTTACTGTAATTTACAGATTAATCATGGAAGGAATCTCAGGGAGACGCCTGACATGATTAATCTAGGATTTAGTGGCAGCTATGGGCTGCCAATAACTCCTTATTACCCCGATTTGCCAACGCACCAGGGTAAATCGGGAAGAGCCGGGTACAGTCCCAGAACTGTCGCATCTAATGTATGCGGCAATTCTGGGCGGCTGCTGGCTGATATTGTTAGGCTGGGGGGCTCCCCATAACGTGGAGCTCCCCATCCTGAGAATACGAGCCTTCAGCCGTATGGCTTTATCTGGCTGGTTTTAAAATTAGGGGGGACCGCACGCCGTTTTTTTAAATTATTCAATTATTTATTTCACTGCACAGTATAGACACGCCCACCGGCTGCTGTGATTGGGTGCAGTGTGACACCTGTCACTCAGCGTGGGGGGCTTGTCTCACTGTAACCAATCATAGGCGCCGGTGGGCGGGGAAAGCAGAGAATACGAGATTGTTTAATGGGCGGCCGGCTTTTTCAAAACAGTAAAAGCCGCCGGAGCAGTGTGAATGCCGTGCAGCGCCGGGGATCGGGGATCGGTGAGTATGAGAGAGGGCTGCTCAATTCAGTTACTCAGGAGTTTAGCGGTCACCAGTGAGTCCTTCACGGGTGACCGCTAATCAGGACGCGACACAGACAGAGCCGCAGCACGACAATGAAGTCGGGTGAAGTTCACCCGAGTTCATTCTGACAGTGCGGCTCTGTCTGTGTCTGCTGTCATCTGCCATTCAGCTCTGCTACATGGCTGTCTGTGTCTGCTGTCATCTGCCATTCAGCTCTGCTACATGGCTGTCTGTGTCTGCTGTCATCTGCCATTCAGCTCTGCTACATGGCTGTCTGTGTCTGCTGTTAGCGGCCATGTAGCAGAGCTGAATGGCAGATGACATAGTAAAAACGCATCCCTACACATTACACACGCTTGGCAAGTCAATAAATAAAAAAAAAAAAGGTTCCCAATGCATACGTCACAGAACACATGATCTAAAGGATCGCACACAAAATTGATCAATTTAACATAGACTACTAACGCTCGTGTGACAGCAAATGAACGACCTACGTGCTATCTCATTAGATCGCATATGCAACCTGGGCGTGTCACATCGCATACGAGATCGCACACCTAATTGTAAGGTGTAAAGCTGGCTTTAGTTTTCCACCACACAAAGTGTTTTGCATTCAGCCCAAAAAGTTCTCCTTTGATGTCATCTGACCTGAGAACCTTCCACTGCTTGCTGTGTTCCCTACATGGCGTAATGGGGCTTCTTATGGCTTTTTGCTTTCAGAAATGTTTTTCTTCTTGCCACTCTTCCATAAAGGGAAAATTTGTGTAGCATATAACTAATAGTTGTCCTGTGGACAGACTCTTTCCCGTGAGCTGTGATCTCTGTGGCTCCTCCAGTGACCATGGGTCTCTTGGCTGCTTTTCATTAATACTTTGGTGCCTTGGGATGTCAGTTTAGGATGACGGCCATGTCTTGGTAGGTCTGCAGTTGTGCCGTACTTCTTCCATTTTTGGATGATGGATTGAGATGATCAGAGCTTGGGCTATTTTTTATAACATAACCGTGCTTTATTGTTCTCCACCACTTTATCCCTGACCTGTCCGGTGTGTTCCTTGGTTTTCATGATGCTGTTGATCGCTGATGTTCTCACACAAAACTCTGAACAGCTGTAGTTATAGTAAGAAGAAATTACACCTAGGAAGACTCAATTTACTGATTATTTAACTTTGGGGTATCAGACTACAGGGGACTGAATACAAATGCATGTCAAAATTTTCAGATTTAAATATTTAAAAACTATGTATTGTTTCCTTTACAATTCATACACACTTGCTACTTAGTGTTGGAATACCACAGAAAATCTCAATAAAATACATTTAAATTTGTAGATGTAACGTGAAGCAATGTGGAAAAAAAGTCACTAGGTGTGAATACTTTTTCAAGCCAGTGGATATCGATAATATTAGACAGACAGACACAGACAGACAGATAGAGATATACTGTAGATAGATGCTTTCCTAGTATCATATATAATTGAGACTGCTGAGACAGAAGAGACCGAGGAATGAGGTAAAGGGGACTGACGGCAGCGGTCCTGTGTACTGGGATGTCAGCTCCAGATGTAATAGCCGTGTACTGCCACCTAGTGGACATTTAGTAAGAGGCAGGTGCAGTCTGCGAGTTGTGGTAGAGCATCTTCTCCCATAACTGCCACCACACAAATGTCCATTACAGTAACGTGAGACAGAGCAGATATTTAGCCCATATAGTATATACTGTGCATTACCTGATCACTAACATCGCAGGCTCAGTCTCTTGTGATGGCAGATCTGGAAGGAGAGGACCGGCATAGCTGGGGTATGTTACTAATGTATATGTATTGAAAAGTAGTTTTTGAGAAGTGACCAGCATTTTATTTATTGCAGCTCCGGTGGTGGTGAGGCGGCGACTCCTGCTGGTGGTGAGGTGGCCGCAGGATCATTGCAGGCTGTAGCATTCTTGAAGAGAAGGGTTTTCATATTCTGTAGGAAGGTTCTGAATGTTGGAGATAATCAGACATATTAGGGCACAGAATTTCAAAGGATGGGGGATATTCAGGAGAAGTCTTGGAGGTAATTTGGTGAGGAACGTACAAGTTGAGCACTTGTTCTTGCTCCATGAATTATGTGGGTAGAACAAAACGCCAGCTATGAATACATATCAGTAAACACCATGGTGACATTAGGCATGAAAAAGACACCCCCCTGGCACGCAATGTTAATATGGTACATGGAGGTGATTCCGATTGTGTCACCTTCCATGTCATTGAGTTTGTTCCACCATCTATTTCTCCTCAGAAGTATCCATGTGGAGTTTTCAGGAGCCTCCACACACTGCCCCGGTCAGGATAAGCAAATCCTCTCTCTCGCTCTCTCTCTCAGAGGTTTCTTCCTAGAAGCGTAAAAACTTCCACACAATGACCATGTGTCAAACAAACAGACATGATTTTAAGATATGGGACAAACCTATGCGTGGGGGTATGTGGATAGCTAGACCCACCCATCTCTCTGGCTGTCCATAAAACCTGTCCCTGGAGCGCCGAAATAAGTCTCATGGCACTACTGGTACCAGAGGAGACATTCCGGTTAACACTACCTCTGTTATACATACCGACCGCCATCTTGCATACCTCCCCCTCTGCAGCAAGTTCCACCATGTTATCTTCCTCTGTCTTTGGGTCTCTGCAATGCCACCTCTAGTTCCCTGTGGAGTGTTCGAAATTTCATATGTTTTTTCGCACCCCATCTTCTCAGGTTCTCTGGAGTCTTCAACAATTCCAGATTTTTTTCCCTTTTTGCCATGTGCCACACACCTCAGCACGGTCGTCTTTTTCTTCCTAAATTCTTGGTGGATCACGGGACTGCATCCCATGACCTACATGGATTTCTCCTCCACCAGCTCTCTCCAGGATGACTTCTCCTATAGCTCCTTTGACCAACAGATCATCAGCTTAAAGCTCAGAAATCATACCGGACACCAGTACTGGGTTCATTCCTTTCTTTTGATTTCATACTGTCAATGTCCTTCATTATGATGTATTTTTCCAGCTCCAATTTCTCTTGTAGCACGTTGTTGTCTGCCTCTAAACTAGCAGTTGTGACTGGCAATGTGACTTCCTCAGCAAGGTTTTCCACTTCCCTTGCACAGTCAGATGATGCAGCATCTTCCACCTCTCTGCACCTGTTCCGCCTCCGGCATCAAGAGGAGGATTTGCCCTTTTTGCTTGGCTCCTCTTTACTGCAGCATCTTTCTACCTCAGAGGTTTACAGCCAAAGGTCTCACGGTACCAACTGTGACCACAGGTCGCTGCTCTGCTGCCATGTCACGCAATCTGACAATTCAGCCAATCCGGAAGCAAGTTGACCGGTGGTCAAACTTGGTACCGTGAGAACCACAGTTGTGACTGCCGGTGAACTCTCTCCCGTACTGTCTGACTGCTCTGCTGCATTGTCACGCAGTGAGTTCAACTGAAGTCACAGCTGGTGTCTCCCTCAGTAACCTCTGTGCAGTGATTTCCAGTGTGTGAGCCAACAACTGTGACCAAAGTTGAACACGCTGCCGGATAGCGGGACTGTTGGATTGTGTGACATGGCAGAGCAGTCTAGCAATGAGTTCACCGACAGTCACAGTTGGAACTATGAGAATCCATGACATCACTCAGTTCACCGGAGTTCACAGCCAGAGGCTAACCCGCTGCCCTCAGTGTGTGCCAGAGGCTGCAGTGAGCGGTTGCGGTTACGTCAAACCTGTAGAGGTGTTTTGGGGTTTAATAGATGGGTGAAAGTGGTCTGTGTTTTTAATATCAATTAAAGGATTTTTCTGTCTTTGTGTTCATTTCTTTTGACTTACAGGGTTAGTAATGGGGGTATACATCTAACATCAACCCTATATATTACCTAGATTGCCACTGCACCAGGGCAATTGGGATGAGTCGGGTAAAGAATCATAATTGACATATCTAATGGATGTGCCATTTCTGGGGTGGTGGGTGGGCTGATATTGTTAGGCTAGGACAGGTCAATAACCATGGCCATTCCCACACTAATAATTCCTCCAGCTGTCAGCTTCAACTTGGCTAGTTATAAAAAATAGGGGGGGAGCCCACACCATTTTTATCTCCTTCACCCCCAGGCGATTTTCCGTTTTTCATTCCGTTTTTCCCTCCCTTTCTTCCGAGAGCCATAACTTGTTTATTGTTCCATTAATATTGCCATATGAGGGCTTATTTTTTGATGGACCAGTTGTACTTTTGAATGCCTTCATTCATTTTACCATATAGGGTACTGAAAAATGGGAAAAAATTCCAAATGTGGAGAAATTGGGAAAAAAGTGAAATTTTACAATGTTTTTTTTTTTTTTTTCAATCACCCTGTTCACTATATGGAAAAACTAATATGTGGGTGTGATGCCTCAGGTCGGCATGAGTTCGTAGACACCAAACATGTATAGGTTTATGTTTATCTAAGTGGTGAACAAAAATTCTGACGTTTCTCCAAAAAAAGAATAATGCTTTTGTCGCCATTTTCTGAGCCCCTTAGTGTTCTCATTTTTCGGGATCTGGGGCTCAGTGATGGCTTATTTTTTGCATCTTGAGCTGAAATTTTTAATTATACAATTTTTGGGTAGATGTGATGTTTTGATCCCCTGTTATTGCATTTTAATGACGAAAAAAATGTAACTTTGGCATTTGGAAATTTTTGCTCACTATGGCGTGTACTGATCAGATTAATTGATTTTATATTTTGATAGCTCGGGCATTTCTAAACTCAGTGATACGAAATATCTTTATTTTTTTATTTTTTTAAATGTTTTATATTCAATGGGGCAAAAAAGCAGTGATTTGAAACTATTTTTTTTTTTATTTTTTTCACATATTTAATTTTTTTTATTTACATTTTTTATTTATTTTATTAGTCCCCCTAGGGGACTTTATCACTGCAGTGTCCGATCACTTCTCCTGATCAGAGCAATGCTCATTGGTCATAAAGGGGTTAAAATTATTTATTTAAAATAATTTTAAAAGACGGCATGGTGTCCCCTCTATTTTTGATAACCAGCCAACGTAAAGCAGATTGCTGGGCGTTGCAGCCTGTAGTTGTCCGTTTTACTCTCTCTAGTTATCAAAAATAGGGTGGGAGCACAAATCATTTTTAAAAATGATTTATTTTTACACTACAATACGATAAACTGCTCTGCAACCAATCCCAGAAGCCGACACAGAGGTTGGGGGGGGGGAGTATAGCTGTCTGCAACCAATCACAGATGCTGGTACAGAGGGTGGGTGGGGCAAGCAGTGAATATTCATGAAGTTTAATGAGCGGGCCAGAAAAGAGTCTGACTGCAGTGTTATCTTCCAGGAAACATAGTATGTATAACTGTCCTGCTGTTACACTCATTTTTATTCCTTTTGCAGCCCCCTAGCCTTTACTATGACCATTTTGAAGCCATTTTTCAACAAAGAAATTTGGGTCCCCATTGACTTGTATGGCATTCGTTGTCCGGGTCAAATTTGGTTCCCAAACAAAACTTTTTTTTCAAGTCTGTATATACCTGAATATCCATGGATCCACTCATCTCTATTCATACGTCACATGCTTAGTGAGATGAAGCCCACCTGTGAGCAAGTGTCCCCGGGTCTGTCAGTATATACCCACCTTCTCTGAAAGGTCATATAGGCTGGAGAGGCACCACTAACCAAACAACACCATGAAGACCAAGGAGCTCGCCAAACAAAATCATGAAGATCAAAGAGATCTCCAAACAAATCCGAGAAAAAGTTGTTGAGAAAGTACAAGTCAGGGTTTGCTTCTAATTTTCTCTGATGATCCCCCGGATCCATTACCATGAAATGGAAAGAGCATGGTATCACAACAAACTTGCCAAGAAAGGGCGGCCCACCAAAACTCTCTGCCCGGGTAAGAAAGGCATTAGTCAGGGAGTCAGCACAGAGACGAAAGGTAACCCTGAAGGAGCTGCAGCGTTCCCAAGCAGAGATTTTAGTATCTGTCCATACAACCAGAATAAGTCATACACTCCATAGAGCTGGCCTTAATGGAAGACTGGCCAGAAAAAAGCCAAAAATTGTAAGGCTCGTTTTGATTTTGCCAAAAGATATATGGGAGACTCCCCAAATGTTTGGAGGAAGGTGCTGTGCTCAGATGAGACCAAAATTGAACTTTCTGGCCACCAAGGTAAACTCTAGGTCTGGTGACAAACAAACACAGCTCATCACCCCAAGAACACCATCCCCACAGTGAAATATGGTGGTGGCAGCATCATATTGTGGGGAGGTTTTTCGGCAGCAGGGACAGAGAAACTAGTCCAAGTTGAGGGGAAGATGGATGGTGAATACAGGAATATTCCTCAGCGAAACCTGTTTGTCAGTCAGTGATTTGAGACCAGAACGGAGGTTCACCTTCCAACAAAACCCAAAGCTACGGCTAAACTAACACTCGAGTGGTGTAAGGGGAAACCTGTAAATGTATTGAAGCAGCCGAGTCACAGCCCAGACCTTAATCCAATGGAGAATCTGTGGATAGACGTGAAAATTGATATTCACCAGAGGAAACGTCTAACCTGAAAGAGCTGGAACAGGTTTGTCTTTAGGAAGGGGCAAAAATCCCGGTGGCAAGATGTGGAAAACTCCAAGACTTATACAAAGTCACTTGCAGCTGTAAAAGGAGCTCTACAAAGTACTGAGTTTAGGGAGGTGGAGGGGGGTGAATAGTTATGCACACTGAAGTTTTCAGTTATTTTGTCCTATTTGTTCTGCGCTTCACAATAAAATAAATTAAAAAAAAATGTTCACAATCATAGGCATGCTCTGTACATGAACTGATGCAAACCCTCAAAAAAATGCAGTGAAATTCCATGTTGTGCTGTTGGAAAATACAAAAAAAATGCCAAATGGGGTGAATACTTTTGCAAGGCATTGTATGTTTTATTTAGTTTTGGAGACAAAGGGAGGGAATCCTGTAGCTTAAAACGTTGTGATAAAGAAAAACTTTTGGATTCAGAAGTCAAAGGTTAGTCAAAAACAAGTGTCAGGTCTAACACGAAAACGTGTTCCCCGAGTGTCAGTCTGCACTTTCCGTTTTGTGCACTAGATGTCGCCTTTTTCATAATTTTGTGTTCTTCTAAATCGTTATCTAGATCAGACAATTCATTTTCCTGAAGGGTCAAGTGGGAGTCCATGGGTAAAGCGGAGGCCGAACAATCCGGGGAAACTAATCCTGTTCAATATTTACATATTATTACTATTATTTTATATTAATATTCATTTATTGATTATTATTTTTGCAGATTAAAATCGTATAATTTACTGACTTTTATAAAGTTTATAAATTAACTTCTGGTATTCAGCCTTTGTACTATGAGTAACTGCTCCCCCCAAACCAGTATGATGTCTCCACAGCCCCCTACAGTATGCTGGATCCCATAGCCCCCCAAAGCAGTATGATATCCCCACAGCCCCCCACAGTATGCTGGATCCCATAGCCCCCCAAAGCAGTATGATGTCCCCACAGCCCCCCACAGTATGCTGGATCCCATAGCCCCCCAAAGCAGTATGATGTCCCCACAGCCCCCCACAGTATGCTGGATCCCATGGCCACCCAAAGCAGTAGTATATTCCCACAGCCCCCCACAGTATGCTGGATCCCATAGCCCCCCAAAGCAGTATGATGTCCCCACAGCCCCCCACAGTATGCTGGATCCCATGGCCACCCAAAGCAGTATGATGTCCCCACAGCCCCCCACAGTATGCTGGATCCCATGGCCACCCAAAGCAGTAGTATATTCCCACAGCCCCCCACAGTATGCTGGATCCCATAGCCCCCCAAAGCAGTATGATGTCCCCACAGCCCCCCACAGTATGCTGGATCCCATGGCCACCCAAAGCAGTAGTATATTCCCACAGCCCCCCACAGTATGCTGGATCCCATAGCCCCCCAAAGCAGTATGATGTCCCCACAGCCCCCCACAGTATGCTGGATCCCATGGCCACCCAAAGCAGTAGTATATCCCCACAGCCCCCCACAGTATGCTGGATCCCATAGCCCCCCAAAGCAGTATGATGTCCCCACAGCCCGCCACAATATGCTGGATCCCATAGCCCCCCAAAGCAGTATGATGTCACCACATCCCCCCCATAGTATGCTGGATCCCATAGCCCCCCAAAGCAGTATGATGTCCCCACAGTGCTGGATCCCATAGCCCCCAAAAGCAGTATGATATCCCCACAGCCCCCCACAGTATGCTGGATCCTATAGCCCCCCAAGCAGTATGATGTTCCCACAGCCCCCCACAGTATGCTGGATCCCATAGCCCCCCAAAGCAGTATGATGTCACCACATCCCCCCCATAGTATGCTGGATCCCATAGCCCCCCAAAGCAGTATGATGTCCCCACAGCCCCCCACAGTATGCTGGATCTCATAGCCCCCAAAATCAGTATGATGTTCCCACACCCCCATAGTATACTGAATCCCCCAAAAATATGATACCCACCCCAGTATGATCCACAACAGTATTACTTGCCACAGCCCCCCAACACAGAATAATGACCCTTACCGCCCCCCAACACAGAATGATGATCTCCACAATTGCACTCACAGTTGAATGACAAAATCCCCCGTTTCCCCGGCTTCTCCAGTGTTTGCTCTGCACATTGAGTCTCCACAGCTGAGACACTCAGGCAGAATGGCGGAAGATGGAGCCGACGGATCCCTCCTCCACCACTGTAATCATAAGTATATATGCACACAGGATGCAGATACTGATGAAATCGAGACATTGGACAATTTTGGGGTGGCTGGTCACTGCTCGCATTTTGCTGGCCACTGCTTTCAGCCCTTTTGCTGTCCCGGTCCATGAGATGGATAGGAACGGCCAAAGGTCCATATGTGGCCCGCATGCTGTAGTTTGTAGAAGTCTGATCTAGAGTATGGCTTCCCCTTTTGGACTTCAAAAAAATGGCCACCACTCTGCTACAGTGACTCTTCTCACCCTTGAAGGCCTTCTCTGCTGATGCATGTGTAGCGCCCCTGAAGCCCTCAGGCTGCTACAAGGTTCTGCATCCCCACCAGGCTGCAGGGCCTACCCCCTTAGGGACCCAGAACCCCAGTGTCGGTACCACTAAAACCCCAGATACTACCAGTTTTCCCCAACAATCCCCTATATAATGGTACTTAGCTAGGGTGGGACCAATGGATGGCCGCCTAGAGGTGGAGCCACTCCAGTCTACTAGTTGACCAGGTGGGAGGGGCGGACTGTGGAGAGTAGTCAGAAAGTGTCAGACAGTGGAAGTGTAAAGGTGTGACTGAGCAATGTCCTGACTTGGGTTAAAGGTGACCTGGTACCCAGGAGAAGTGGTTGCTGGTGGGGTACTCCCGGAACTACGCACCGACGGGGTACAGGTCCCTAGGGCAGGAAAGAGCTTCAAGCTGACCTGGTAACACCTGCACAGCAAAGGGGACCTTCAAGGACCTTGCTGACCCTAAAGAATCCGAAGACTCAGTAGCAAAAGGGAGAGCCGGGGACAGAACCAGAGACTCCAACCCCCCCCCCCACAGGATTTACTCTACTGTCAGGCGGACAGAAGTGGACAAACCACAGACCGGGGACCCCCAGTATTCCATACCATGGGGACCCACTTACCAGATACAGGTGCAGGGGAAGAAGGTACCAGAGAACCAGACTGGCACTGGGACGAAGGGAATGGAAACTGAAGTAAAACTCCAAGATTTTGAGGAGGATTCCCAGGTCGATCTATTTACTTGGGTTTGAACCCATGGATGGAGGAGCAGCCAGTTCGAGGGTCTTTGATAAGAGATGACAACACGATCTCAGACTTTGCCTCTATTGTGGTCTCGCTGGACATTTCCTCAAGGATTGGGATGCCCTCAAGCCAGCAAGTCATTGAGAGAACGCCTAAGTCTGGGTGATTATTGAATCCGACCTCCTCCTGGTATGGAAGGTAACCCCTGAAAAAATTAACTCTTTCATGAATTATATTAATGACAACATTTACGACTTGTACTTATTTGTCTAATTCCATTCAAATTAACTTTCTGGATATTACTTTGGATGCAGAACACAAATCTAAAAAAGTTGGGGTTTAACTTTTTAGTTAACCCATGTCTACTACCGTAATTCAAGAGTTTTTGAAAAATCATGCCATCCTCCCCACATAATCAAAAATATGCCAGTATATTCGAGTCCCCTCTCAGCAGATTTGGCTCCTGATTTTCAGCCACTTAATATGCTGGGATTTCTTGCCAAATACAGTAATGCTGTAGCCATCTTTGCTACTGGCATTCCTGTGATTGGGAGGTGCGGTGAAAGAAAAAAACAAAACTTGTGGTCATTAGAGCAGGAGAATTACACTTATCGAGTTTCCTCGTGGCTGTCACACTACTTCCTGGTCCACTCATTAACCCTTATAAATATGCACTGCTTCTCCCGCCTACCCTCTGTGCTTGCGTCTGTGATTGGTTGCAATCCTGCATCCCCTGCCCACCCTTTGTGTCGGCGTCTGGGATTAGTTGCCCTCACAGTAACGGTCTAGGTCAGTAAGTGGAGTGTAAAAATAAATAAATAATTAAAAAAAATGGCCCTGTATATTGGTACCCAGCGCAAGTACAGCAGACGGCTATAGATTGTATGCATTATCTTTGTAGCAAAATACAAGGGACCCAATGTAGCTTTTTTACAATTATTTAAATAAATAATTTTAAAAAATAGCATATGGTTGTCCCCAGTTTTGATATTCGGCCAAAAAAACACAAACAGCTAGGGGCTGGTATTCTCAGACTGGGGAGGCCCATGGTTATTGGGCCCTCCCCAGCCTAAAAATAGCAGCCTTCAACAGCCCCACAATTGAAGCATCCATTAGATGCACCAATTGTGGCGCTTTACCAGGCTCATCCCGGTTGGCCTTTTGCGGTGGCAATCTGGGTAAAATAAAGAGGTTAATGACAGCTGTGATTTGTCAAACAATCACAGCTGTCATCAAGCCTAAGCTTAGTAATGTGCTGAAGTCTGTGAGACCCCCATTGATAATTGTGTAAGTTAAAAGAAATAAGCACAAAACACAGAGAAAAATACTTTAACAAAAAACACTTTCTCTAATTTATTAACCTCCAAAACACCCTTGGATGTCCAACGTAATCCATAGACATGATGTTCCACAATGATCCCAGCTCTGCTACATCTGAGGTCGCAGTGCGCAGTGACATTTGAAAAAGGGACTGATCACTGCGGCATCAGGGACACACTGATGGAGCCGCAGTTGTGAGCAGTAACGTCATTTAGTTCACCTGAGGTCACAGCTGGAAATTTTCATGGTACCCCAGCTATGACCCCAGGTGAACTCACCTGTGGTGAACTCATTCAACTCAAAGCCGAATTACTGGATTAGGCAATGTGCGTACATTGAGTATTTGGTTGCAGACATTTATGCATCTCCTGGGAGAAAAAAACATCAAAATCGCATGTGGTTTAAGTGTTTTTTTGCTAGGAGATGCAAATTTGGTGCAGAAATGTCTGCAACCAAATATTTAACGTGTGAAGTTAGCCGAATCCGGTAATCCAGCATTGAGTTCATTGAGTTCACCTGAGGTCACACCTGGGGGTTCCCAAAATACCCCAGCTATGACCTCACGTGAACCTAAGATGAACTCATTGAATGCAGTTACCTCACCTCAGGTGAACTCATTAAACTCAAAGCTAAAATATGGGATTAGGCTACGTGTACACATTGAGTCTTTGGTTACAGACATTTCTGCACCAAATCTGCATCTCCTGACGGAAAAAGGCACCGAAACTGCATCAAAACATATGCAGTTTCGGTGCATTTTTTGCCAGGAGAGCCAGATTTGGTGCAGAAATGTCTGCAACCGAATACTCAACGTGTGCACATAGGCTAATACAGTAATTCGTTATTGAGTTCAATGACTTGACTGGAGGTGAGTTCACTGAGTTCACCTCAGGTGAGTTCACCTGAGGTCACAGCTGGGGTACTGGGGTACCGTGGGAACACCCAGCTGGGACCTCAGGTGATCTCACTGACATTGTTTCTTACAGCTGTAGCTCTATCAGTGTGTCCCGGCAGCCCCAGTGATCGGTCACATTTTCTAATGTGACCACGCAGTGAAACCTCAGATGTACCAGAGTTGGGATCGTCGTAGGACATTGTGTCTGTAAATTACGTCGGACCTGAAAGGGTGTATTGGAGGTTAATATTTTGGCAAAAAAGGTGTTTTTTTTAATAAATAAAAGGATTTTTGTCTGTGTTTTGTGTTTATTTCTTTTTACTTAAACAATTAGTAATTGGGGGTCTCATAGACCCTTCCCTTTACTAACCTCGAGCTTGATGGCAGCTGTGATTTTTTTGACAAATCACAACTGTCATTAATCACTTATATTACACCGATTGCCACTACAATAGAGCAATCGGGATGAGGTAGATAAAGTGCTGGAATTGGCGCAAGTAATTATTGTGCCAATTCTCCGGCAGGTGCAGGCTGCTATTTTTAGGCTTGGTAGGGCTCAATAATCATGGGCCTCCCCAGCCTGAGAATACCAGCCTCCAGGTGTTTGCTTTATCTTGGCTGGGTGTTAAAATTGGGTGGCACCGCAAGCCGTTTTTTAAAAATTAGTTATTTAAATAATTTAAAAAAAAAACCAAACTGCATGGGGACACTTGTAATTTGATACACAGCTGATGCTGCATCCTCCAGCTGCCTTCTCTATTTTTTGAATGGAGAAAAAGGAGAATCAGCTCACCTGTCACCCAGTACTGCTAGATCCTAGGGGTGCATGAAATCCGCTGGTTAGTCCTGACCAGCATTCAATAGACAGCCAAAGAAGGAAAGGTTGGATCCAGCACAAATTCCAGGTTAAATAAAAAATTCATTTTCTTTATTGGTTCACTTTAAAAATACATGAAGACCGACTTCCTGTTCCGGTCCTGGCTGAGGAGGCAGCATAGAGGAGAAGCTCCCGACACCCCTCTGAGAAACCGACGATAAACAGCATACCCGGGCAAGTGAGCGAGCAGAGAGCAGCACGTCTGGTAGCAGGAAGCACACAGCTATGGAGCGGTACTTACTGAGGAGTGCTGGTGGTGGTGAGGGGACCTGCAGGAATGGAGATTCTGACTGCCGGCGGGGAGAAGAGGAGACTGTCATGGCACCAACAAGCCTGATGGAGGAGGAGCCAGAGTCCCCAGTGCAAGATGTGGTAATGGAAGCCAGGAGAGGGAGAAGTGAAGGAGATGAGAGCGGGGGGGGGGGTCGGGGGAGGATGGAGCAGGAGAGAAATCGCTGCAGGGGATTGCAGAGGGAGAAACACAATGGATAGAGGAAGGGGACATAGAGGAACAAGAAAGAGAGGAGGAGGTGGAGTGCAGCAAGCAAAGAGGGCTCAGAGACGCAGGAGACCGGACTGATCACTTAGACACGCAGTATAAGGTGTCTAATCTTGATCAACGTCAGCAGAAGCTGCATGTCAGAAACAGTAAAACTCCTTCTAAAGCAAACAAGAAACTGCCGGCCACACCATTATCTAAATACTGTAAACAAATGGGGGAGGGTGGAAAATCCCCAGCACAGAATAAGAGAACTAAGAAACCAGCACCACCTGCAGGCCAAGACAAGCATGCACAAGAGCTCAATGTTGATTATAAAAAATTGGCTGCCGAAGTGACATCACATCTGTCAAAAGAGATTAAAGTGGCCATTGAAACAGCCATACAAACATCCCTAGCAGCTATGCAAAAGCAGATTAGTGGACATGCATCTAGACTGGCAGAAACAGAGCAGAGAATATCTGACTCAGAGGAGAAAATAATGGCTATGCAAGAGCAAATAGCAGCTCTAGTGAAATCTAACGATTATTTGAGAGATAAAGCGGAAGACTTAGAGAACCGATCGAGGCGAAATAATTTGCGCATTGTGGGGCTGCCAGAATCGGTATCTTTGGGACAGCTGGATAACATATGTGAACACGAGTTACCTCAGGCCCTGGGCATTAAGGCTAAATTCAGAGTGGAAAGAGCGCACAGAGTGGGACCACTAAGACAAGAAGCGAATAGGGGAGAGGATCCAAACCCGAACAAGAAAGCCCCGCTGAGGGCTAGACAAGTGATAGTCAAATATCTTGATTATAAACATAAAGAGGAAATACTGAGGGCCTTTAGAGACAGACAGCGACCATTGCATTACCAAGGCAACAGACTGCTAATTTTCGGTGATTATTCAGCAGAAGTCTCCAGAAAGAGAAAAGAATTCAGCAAAGTATGTTCATTCCTGTATAACAAAAAAGTCAAGTGCCAACTGCTATACCCTGCCACACTGAAAGTCAGAAATAGTAATGGCTCGTTTGCATATTACAAAGACTTTAAAGAAGCAGAGCGTACTCTCATGGCAGAACAGGATAAGAATCAGGCTGATGGACAAAAAAGAGGAAACAATGGAGAAGGGACCAGCAGAGGAGGATCTCCAAGAGGCCCAGGGAAAGACTCGAGAAGCTTTGAGGAGCAATCGCGGGTGGAGAGTAGAGAGGAAAGGAGATTGAGCCCAAAACAACAAAATAATCCTCGCTCGGAACACAGAGACTAACTGTTGGAAATGGTCCATGACAACTGAACTGAACTAGATATTGCTGGTCCTGTTCTCGCACTCTCTTGCTCTCTTGATTTCACTCTCTCATGTCCAGTTTTGCTTTCACGCTTGCTATCAGTTCCACTTTCAGTCTTACTCCTAACGTTCAGTCTCACACTCTCACACTCACCCTCAGTCCCACACTTTTTTTTTTTTTTTTCTTTTCCCTCCCTCACATATTCAGTCTCATTTTCAGTTTCATGCTTACTTCCAGTTTCACACTCACTCTCCTACTCAGTTTCATTTTCAGTCTCACGCTCACTCTCAGTACCTCACGCGCTCTGTCTCACTCTTTTTCTTTCGCATATTCAGTCGCACGCTTACTTTCAGTTCCACTTCCAGATTCACTTTCATTCTTACTTTCACTCGCCTTTGTCCAGGAACGACTTCCAGGCGTAAATGAAGTGGATCTGTCTGCTCTGAGTGCTGGGACGACCACCAGAAAATAGAGCTAAGTTGGACTTGAAGTCCTTATAGAGTTTTTGTCATACTGCACTATTTTTGACATTATTTAAGGCTCGTTCATGTGACTCATGTGAATCCGGGGCTAGAACTATACTTTAAGGGGGGTGACTAGGGAGCTCAACAGTTTGGCTAGGAAAAGGGGAAGTCATCAGCATGGCGAAAAGAGCCAAAGATTTCCCAGAAGGGAAAACGTGTTCTACAGTTAATTGTTTATTGTTATATTTGTTATACCTACAAGGTGGGGAAAAGATATATCAAGCCTGGGGGGCAAATTCTATACCTGGTAATAATTGTCTCGTCTCTTGTGAGTTCAGGGCCCACAGGGGAGGAAGTAGTAAGAGCAAAATACAAAGGCAAATATGGTACAAATAACTACATGGAATGTGAAAGGCTTGAGATCTCCTAACAAACGAGCAATGATACTAAGACATCTGAAAAGACTAAAAACAGATATTGCATTATTACAGGAAACGCATTTGAGGAAGGAGGACTTTTTTCGCATGAAGAAATACTGGGTGGGTACTGTATATGGGGCAGAGGCACAAGGTAGGAAAGCGGGGACAATGATTCTAATACATAAACAGCTCAGCCATGAAGTAGTGACACACGAGGCAGACGATCAGGGACGGTGGCAACATTTAACAATCATTAGTCCAGCGGGTAAATTAAGTATCTACAATGTTTACGGTCCAAACTCCCAACAGAGCATATTTCATGATGGCATAAAGGCCAACATACTAGCAGATGGGGAGACCAACATCATAGTAGGAGGTGATTTTAACACAGTTCCAGACTCAGCTGAAGACAGGAGGAGGGGGAAGGAGAGGACAGAGGATGTGGACAGAAGGCCGGACCATAGGGATGTGACATTAGAAGACGTGGGTTTGAAGGACATCTGGAGATTAGCTCACCCGCATGATAGAGAATATACACACTTCTCGCATCCTCATGATAGCTGGTCGCGTATTGATCAATTTTGGATTTCTCAAGGCCTAGTTTATGGGGCACAAGAATGTGTGATAGAAAACATGGTGATATCTGATCATAGTCCGTTGAGATTGGGTATCAGAGAGCAGTTCAAGAGAGGTACAGATATCATATGGAGATTTCCATCGTTTCTTCTCAGACAAGATAATTTCCACAGGGTATTACGAGAGTGGTGGGGAGAATTCACAGAGGAAAACAAGGAACACAAAGGGAACCCAGTGCTATACTGGGAAACGGCAAAAGCGGTCTTGAGGGGTCGCCTGATTGGATATGCAGCCATGATCAAAAGGAAAACCAATGAGAATTATAATGCCCAGAGTGAAGCAGTGCGGGTAGCATACACAAAGTTTTTGGCTAATAGATCTCCCACGACGAAAGACAGATGGTTGGAGGCAAAAAGGGGGTTTGACGAATGGGCCAAAAAAAAGGAACAATTATTTTGGTCGCACAGGGAAGCAGAGCTACATAGATTTGGCAACAAGGCGGGGAGGATGCTGGCAAATTTGGCAAGGGGTAGCAGGAAAATGACAGTGATTTCCAAACTCAAAAGAAAGGGGGGGGAGGTGACCACAGATCCTAAGGAAATTAATAAATTGCTGGGACATTTTTATAGAAAATTATATGGGCCAGGAAACAACGACATAACTGACGAGGCAGAGTGGTTAAGACAAGCGCACTTGCCTAGCGTAACAGAGGAAGATCTGAGTGACCTAAATGCAGATATCACAGTTGAGGAGGTGACTAGAACAATCGGGGAGCTTAACACCAACAAGGCACCAGGCCCCGACGGTTTTAACAGCGAGTTTTATAAGGCTATGAGGGATCTGATCTCGCCAGATTTAACTGCGGTATTTAATGCATTTTTGGAAGGAGAGGAAATTCCTAAAAATTCAAACGTAGCATATATCAAATTACTCCCTAAGGGAACTAAAGACCTGGATGATCCCTCTAGTTATAGACCCATATCACTTATAAACCAGGATTTAAAAATAATATCTAAGATTATGGCTAATAGATTGGCCATGATTCTTCCAAGGATCATTACAGAGCATCAGGTAGGGTTTATTAAAGGGAGAAACGCTGTCACTAATATCCGGAAGACAATACTAGTGGTGGATGCGGTGAGATTGGATCAGATAGAGAGGGGGGCAAGACCCGCTATAGTTACACTCGACGCAGAAAAAGCGTTTGACAATGTAAATTGGAGCTGGCTGGACAAAGTACTAGAGGCCACAGGGATTGTAGGCAAAATGAGGCTTTACATTAGGAATCTTTACGCTAACTCGGGAGCTAGGGTACACACTCCAGGTTTTTTATCAGACGTGTTCCCTTTGATGAAGGGAACAAGACAAGGCTGCCCGCTATCTCCCCTTTTATTCGACTTGGCCATTGAACCATTGTCAAGAATACTGCAGGGCCCGAATAGTTTTAGAGGGATTAAGGTAAGGGGAACTGAAATAAAGACAGCACTTTTTGCCGATGTTGTCATACTATATATGGGGGACCCTAACGTGGATCTGCCACAGACTCTAGCCCTAATTGAAAAATTTGGATTAGTCTCAGGATTCAAATTGAATAAAAAAAAGTGTGAGATCCTGTTCCTAAAAGGGGGGAATGTAAGAGATGGTTGTATATGTGGCATTCCTATAGCACAGACATCACTTAAATATCTGGGAATTCATATAGGAAGAATGGTGGAATCAATTTACGAGATGAATTATGGCCCACTAATTAGGAAAATTATAGCACAACTAAAGGGATGGAAGGGTCTGCCTCTACCACTACTGGCAAGGTGCCACCTGATAAAAATGATGAGCTTTCCTAGACTGTTGTACCCATTCCAGACGATCCCGATATTGCTAAAAATGAGGGACGTAAATAGGCTCAACTCAGCGTATGCAGATTTTATATGGCGGGGAAGGAAACCTAGAATAAAGTTACGAACATTGATGAAGTCAACGGAGGAAGGAGGTCTTAGTTTCCCGGATGTTCGGGGTTATAACCTGGTGTGTATAATGAGACATGTGTTTGATTGGTTGAGAGGAACGAGCAGGCACTCAGACTATGGCATGGAAGCCAAGTATGCATCACCGTGGGACTTGGCGTCCATTTTACACTCCCCATTGTCCAGGGCGGATGGGCATATAAGGAACTCAATCTTATTCCGAGACAATATGCTAACATGGAAACTGGTAAGAAAGAAATTGGGACTGTCATGGAAAGTATCTAAGTACTTAAATCCCTGGGCATCTCCGAACTTTCCCATGGGACGGGAAAATAAGCTATTTACTAGATGGAAAGAGAAGGGCGTCGAGAGAATGAAGGATGTCATGAATGTGGAGGAGAGAAGGTGGCTGACAGGACGGGAAGTGCTTGACAAGTATGAACTTAATAGTTCACATATCATCCAGTATGAACAACTGAAGCATGGAGTATTTGTAGATTTGGGGGAGCTTGGAAAGGAATTGAATAAGAGTTTGCTTGATGAGCTTATGGAAAGTGATGTAGCAAGTGTAAATGTTTCCAAAATTTACCGAACATTTCGGGGAATGCTTATATCTGGGGAGGATAGCCGTACTCTAACAGCGTGGGGGAAACAATTGAAAGGGCAGGAAGTTGTAGGGGATATATTGAAGGGATGGGTACAGATGCGGAAACATGTTACCAATGAGAGATGGAGAGACACCCAATTTAGAATTTTACACAGGGCTATTATGGGCTTCAACATTCCGGGAAGAGATATGCGGTGTCCTAAATGTCAAAGAGAAAAAACAGATATGCTACATGGACTATGGGAGTGTACGGAAATTCACAGGTTCTGGAATCAAGTTAGATTATTTGTCCAGGCAACATGGGGAATTTCTGGAAATCTAGAGCTAATGGTGTGGATTTTCCATTCCTTTGAGGGAGGAGTAAGAGGGGGATCGGACATGCCGGGAAAGAAGAAATATACAATAGTACATGACATAGCCATGATAGTCAAACGGTCCATATTAAAGCATTGGATACAAAGGGAGGGACCATCCATAAAAGAGGTCATCGGTGAACTACATAATTTATTGAGGCTGGAGAAAGTGGAAGCGGAAAGGGACAAAGATAGGTTGACACCCAAGTTCTTTGGGAAATGGAGAAATTTCATTGAAAGTCAATTTACTCAGGGAGAAATAAATAATCTGATGACACCTTTTATACAATCGGAATGGTACCTTCTGAATGATAGCCAGGACAAACTGGGTAAATTGAAAATCACGGAGGTGTGGGTTCCGGAGGAAAGGGAGACGAGACGCTAAGGTAGCAACAAGACGTGCCAGAAAATTTGGAAGTATTCGGGGTTGGCTTAGGGGCTTAATGATTCTAATTGACTTGTATCGCGTCTGTTATTTCTTAGTACTTTTGCCTTGGTTTAATAGAGACCATATCAATCAGATAAACAGTTTAAAATATCAAGTTGGGGCATTGCACCCTATTATGTCACATATTGTCAGACAAATGCTTTTCCTTGTGTAACCTTGAATATCTTGTTATGTTTATAAAAAATTGGAAAATCAATAAAAAGTTTTTGAAAAAAAAAAAATACATGAAGACCGCAGATGGAAAAATTTCAAGTCATGGGTAGCTTTTACGCATTTTGGACTCCATAATAAAAACAAACAGAGTCCTTAATCATACGTAGCCTATGCACTGTGACAGGCTGGGTTTATATACAAACTATAAACTTGGATGCTAGAGCCAAACGGAAATGCGGTAATTGCCTATGAAGCGGGTGTGCTCCACTTTTGTGCTAATTAAGTACAAGGAAAAATGTGTCTGGGTATACAGAACTCTGCTGGGTAGAATATATACGGTATTTCAGATACCGTTATACTGGATTCACTTAATTCATGTAAATTCATTATGGAAATTGGTTTGTTACGTCACCACCGGAGTCCGCTGCAGCGACTTCTGCTCCGATCGTCAGGCGACGCCGTGTTCCTGCCATGGATGGTGCTGGTGATGGGAGAGGAGTCGATGCCGGCGGCGCCGGTGGGCGCAGGCGACATTCATCCACTAGTCTGGGTTTCCTTGGGATTTGCAGTGCCACTGGCTGACTGTAGGTGGCGGATGTCTCCCAGCTGAGGTACCATCATTCAGCTACAGCCAATGGGAAGACACCACACCCTTTTTAATTCCCCTCCTGTCTGCTGACCTCTGCCAGAGATAGTTCTGAGAATTCTGGCTCCTGTTTCGTCCTGTGATTTCGTGTGCTGATTACCGCTTGTTTCCTGACTACCCTTCTGCCTGCTGTTTTTGTACCTCGCTGCCCGATCCAGTTTTGACCTCTGCTTGCTTCTGATTACGTCCTTGTCTGCAGATTCTGTCCCTGTTCTGCTATTCCTGGTTTGACCCTGCCTGACGACTACTTTCATCGGACTGCTGCCTTCCACAGGTAGTGATCTCCAGGGCCCTGTGTAATTCCAAATCCCTGTATAGGGGTTAAAGGGTTTCAGGGTTCTGGGGTCCTGCTTGGTGAGTGGCTTCCCTCTAGCCTGTCCATTACAGCCCATCTGAGTCTGTGGATTCAGGCAGCCGTTACATTGTTCTTTCAAGTCCATAAATAAAGGAATTAAGGTAATATCATTATTTTATTGATTTGGTAATATATGGTCCCCAGAATCTTCTTGTACAATATGGGAAAAATGCTTTTTCACTGTAAGATTTCTGATTAATATATTTATATCTCTCATGGTTCGAAAGAGGTTGGCTCTATAAGTAGGTGCAAAGTTTAACCCATTTTTTAGAATGTCCATTTGGTCAGAACCTATGATGCATGCTGAGAGGTTCAGGACAGAAAGGTCTAATGAGTCTGAGTTATCGTGCGTTTTAGCAAATATATAAATGGCATACTGGGAGGAACAGTACATTCACACAGAAAATAACCCCTTTCTAAAGTGGGCTTTACATGCTACAATATATCTTACAATGTGTCGGCGGGGTCACGTCGTAAGTGACGCACATCCGGCATCGTAAGTTACATTGTAGTGTGTGAAACCTCCATGTGATTGCCATTGAACGTTAAAACGTTCATCGCACGCACGTCATTCAATTCCTAAAAATTGCACGTCGGGTTTTTCAATGTTCCCGAGGTAGCACATATCGCAGTGTGTGACACCCCGGGAACGATGAACAGATCTTACCTGTGTCCAACGGCTCCCGCCGGCAATGCGGAAGGAAGGAGGTGGGCGGGATGTTTACTTCCCGCTCATCTCCGCCCCTCCACTTATATTGGCCGGCTGCCGCGTGACGTCGATGTGATGCCGAACGTCCCTCCCACTCCAGGAAGTGAATGTTCGCCGCCCACATCGAGGTCGTATGGAAGGTAAGTACGTGTGATGGGAAATAATCGTTTGTGCGACACGTTCAACAAATTGAATGTGCCGCACATACGATGGGGGCGCTTACGATCGCATACGATATCGTATGCTTAATCGTAACGTGTAAAGCTGGCTTAACTCAGATACGTTGGTATGCCAGGTACGTTGACGACCAGCTATTAATATGTGAAAATAAGGATCATATCACACCTCAAGATTTTACCAACTCTGAGTGCACACCTGAATAATAACCACTTAAACTTACGGTTTACAGTGACTCTTCATACCCATCTTGCGGCCTTTCTAGATATTCAGTTCTCTGGCAACCCCAATACTGGGGCTATTGATTCTACCCTATCCCCAAAATCTATCAGTGGTAATACTTCTCTTCACGCCAACAGCTGTCATATGCCACACACACTGCGTAATCTTCCGGTGGGAGAATTTTTGAGGGCAAAGAGACTCTGTTCGTCGGAAGCCTCTTATTCTAAAGAAGCTGATCATACAAGGAGCAGATTAACACTAAAAGTCCCAGAAATTTCAAGCTCCCCCCGAAGTCCCGAAAGAGGGTCAAATGACCCTTAAGGCCGCTTTACACGCTACGACATCGCTCAAGCGATCTCGTTGCGGTCACGGAATTTGTGACGCAAATCCGGCCGCTTTAGCGATGTCACTGCGTGTGACACCTATGAACGATTTTGAATCGTCGCAAAAACAGTCAAAATCGCTCATCGGGGACATGCCCCCCTATTCTCGAATATCGCTGCTGCTCGGTGTACGGAGTAGTTCGTCGCTCCTGCGGCAGCACACATCGCTATGTGTGACTCCGCAGGAACGAGGAACCTCGCCTTACCGGCGGCCACCCGCAATGAGGAAGGAAGGAGGTGGGCGGGATGTTACGTCCCGCTCATCTCCGCCCCTACGCTTCTATTGGGTGGCGGTTCGGTGACGCTGCTGTGACGTCACTGTGACACTGAACGAACCGCCCCCTTAGAAAGGAGGCGGTTCGCTGGTCACAGTGACATCGCTAGGCAGGTCAGTAGTGTGACGGGTCCGCGTGATGATGTGCGCTACGGGCAGCGATTTGCCCATGTGGCTCAACCGATGCGGGCGGGTACACACGCTAGCGATATCGGTCATGATATCGTAGCGTGTAAAGCGGCATTTAGTCCAAAACTGAATAGAACTAACTAGAAACTAAATGGCTAAACTCAATGGAAAACAACAACCTCCTGTGGAGCGACAGTAATGGCCTTAATTACAGAACAAAAGACGGTGATTATAGGATGTTAGCTAAAATCCTTCAGGTCATTCGACCTGTTTCTGGGTTCCAAAGGTAGAAATGTTAAATGACCCCTCTCTGGGACTTTTTAGAGGGTACACCGATCAGATTATAATAGGGCACTAACCATCACTGCCAACAGATCACGCGATAATCTATTGGAAGAGCGACCTAAGAACAAAAAACAAATGGAACGTGTCACCTTTTCCACTCCTTTTAGTATGGACTTTTTTCGCATTAAAAAAGCAATCTTGCAATTTATTCCCTTTCTCCGACAAGACACAGAATTAGACTCTATCCTCTCACAAGGGATCAATATTGTAGCCAAAAAAGGCCAAACTATAGGCAACCTAGTATCACCTAGTATGTATGTGGCGAACAGACCCAAAAAAACTTGTTTGAGTACTTCCGGCTCTTATAAATGTGGCTCACAGCGCTGCGGTCTCTGCAGATTCATGCAGATCATTCATGGGAATGAACAATGACGTTTTTAAAATCAGTTCATTTATTAATGGTTCTTCCGCACACGTAGTGTACAAAGTATCATGCACTACTTGCAATAAAAACTATATTGGCTGCACATCGAGATCCCTCAGGATTAGAATATCAGAACATATTAGAACCACTTCACTAACTCAGAATACAACCACCACCAATAGGGGAAAAAACGTTCCATGTCTGGTCTCACCCGACATTTCCTCGATTCACACGGAGCGGATTTCTCTTCTTTTACAATTACAGGCGTAGAACACGTTCCTAAACCCCCGAGAGGAGGCGACTGGGTCTTGGCTCTGTTGTATGTGGAAGCCAAATGGATTCTCAAATTGGATACCAGATACCCTGCTGGTCTCAACTATCCTCAGACCTACGCTATATTATCGGAATATATCTGATCCTTCTATAACTATATGTTTTGGCTTTCACAGCAATTAATGCTTCTTTTCACTTCCCAAGTCGTGCAGATTTGCAGTTATATGTAGTTATATATGTTTACATCTGTATTCTACAGTTATACAATCAGTCCACTATAGTAATTTTTTCCTCCTATATAGCATATACAGTAGAGCCCAAAAGTTTGGACACACCTTCTCATCTCTAGAACAACTGTTAAGAGGAGACTTTGTGCAGCAGGCTTCATGGTAAAATAGCTGCTAGGAAACCACAAGGACAGGCAACAAGCAGAAGAGACTTGTTTTGGGCTAAAGAACACAAGGACTTACAATAGAAAAATGAGAACTCCAGGTAGAGTATAATATGACCAATTTACAATTAACCTCAATCCCTATTAAAAATATACGTTTTATTAATAATTGGTTAAAATTCCAAGGACAAACAAACACAAAAATACCAGAAGCAGGTAACCCCTATATGGGAGTCGGTAAAGTGTATATATATATATATATATATATATATATATCTCGTGGAAGGGGGGGACGACAAACCCTAGTAACCCTCAGAGGACTAGATGTCCCTACCTGTCAACGGAGGGTATGACGCCTTGAGTTTCCGGGCGCCCCCGTTCCCCGACGGCTTTCCCTCTTTCTCCTTGTAAGGGGTGGACGGACCCCTTACAAGGAGGCGTAGGTTTCCCCCTGAAGATACCCGCGCTGGGGTAGACAAAGACGCTATGTTTATGTTTATATTTGACTGTATTGCACTGAATAGATAGGTTCCCCTAGTGGCCGGGTGGGACGGCTGTCCCCATAGAAACAGGGCAAGAAAAAGGAGGAGCCGGCAGCAGCAGGGGAAGGGAGAGAGAGAGGAGTGAGATCCTGCCGACTATGCCACATGTAACGGGGTGCCGGGGGTGCCTCAGGGGTTGTAGTCGTGGCCCCTTTGTATGCCAGGCTAACCCCCGGCACCCCGTTACATGTGGCGTAGTCGGCAGGATCCGGGTTATCTGCAGGGGGTCCCGATTCAAGAAGATGGAGACCAAGTGGTGCCTAAGGCATTGGACCAGGCACAAGACGGCGGTAAGATGGCCGCCGTCTTCACGAGCACAGCGAGCGCGCGAAGAATTGGCGCCAAACGAAAGACCCTGAGTTGGCCGGCGAAGAAAAAGAAGTACAGAGTACGCCGCTCAAAGAGGGGAGGTGCCGGCCCCAAGATGTTGCTGAAGACATGTGAAGAGGGCGGCGTTGCAGGAAAAAAGAGGTGTCGCCTGCGCTGGGGCGATTTGCTGTGTGAGACTGGGGGTGGAGTGTATACAGGAGCGGGAAAAGAAGGGCCGCCTCCACTTTCCCCAGCATCTCCACCGTCCCTGGCGCCATTAACGGAAGAGCTGCAAGAGACGCCAACTCAACAACTGACCTTAAGTGAGATGGAGACTCAGAGGAAGCAGCAAGCTGCAGCGGCTGCGCTGGTGGCAACCAGCCTGGGGAGAGGATGCCCGAGGCGGACCACAGCCGAGGAAGTCCTGACCATTAAACTACCGGCTGTGCCAGGAGGTCCGGAGCAGCCCGCAAAAGTAACGTGGGTCACTTCCTGGGATGCCGTTACCGGTGAAACATCCACGGAAGTCCGGGCCACCTACAAGACACAACTACAGCCGGGAGGCGAAGTGCTGGAAACACCTCTTCAGAGTCCAGAGGTGGTTACACCAGACAAGGAGGACCCTCCAGCCCCCACAGTAGTTCCGGCCCCGGGAGTGCAGCATGCCCGGGAGTTAGAGGAAGACGAGTGGGGATTCTTCTGGGAGCCGATAACGCCGGCGCCCCTGACCCGTCGACAGTCTCCGCCCCCTGAAATCGACCCGGTGCAAGAGAGGTTGCTGGCCGAGACCGTGGCCCGTGAGATGACGGCCGGTCCCTTTAGCGACGAGTTTGATCGGCAGTGCACCGTTGGCACCGTGGTCAAATTCAATCAGTCGGAGGGCTATGGGTTCATAGAGGACAAAGAGACCGGGGATCATTTTTTTTATAACCGGGTTAACCTGGACACTGAGGGCTTGCCCCAACGTCTACATACCCTGTACCCGGGAGAAAAAGTGAAATTCCGGAGAGAAGTGGGATGCCGTTGCTATTTGCCGTAGGAGTGACCCGGATGCCCACCACTCAAGAGGCCGCACAGTGGCAACAAGAGATCGAATGGGAAGAGTGTCAGAACCGGAGACGTACACAACCGAGACCGGTGCTGGCTGAGACTTGCCGGCCGAAAAACATGCTGGCAGTATCGCCAGGAGTCAGTACAGGACGGATGGCTATGCTGGAAAAGGAGACGCCGGCAGCATTGACGATTCATCAGCCGGGACTTGAACTCGTGGAGCTGTGAGTTCATTGTTGCAAAGGCAGCAGCTTTACCACTGAGCTACTGCCTGTATTGAAAGCAATAATAAGATTTTGTTATCTTGACCTCTATACTGCAGGTGAGACACCAGAAGCAGATTATTCAGCTGCAAAGATGGATGGAGGGATGAATGGAGGGATAGAGGGAGGGATGGATGGATGATAGAGGCATGAATGGAGGGATAGAGGGAGGGATGAATGGAGGGATAGAGGCAGGGATGGATGGATGATAGAGGGATGAATGGAGGGATGAATGGAGGGATAGAGGGAGGGATAGAGGGAGGGATGGATGGATGGATGATAGAGGGATGAATGGAGGGATAGAGGGATGAATGGAGGGATGAATGGAGGGATGAATGGAGGGATGAATGGAGAGCTAGAGGGAGGAATGGATGGATGATAGAGGGATGAATGGAGGGATAGAGGCAGGGATGGATGGATGATAGAGGGATGAATGGAGGGATGAATGGAGGGATAGAGGGAGGGATAGAGGGAGGGATGGATGGATGATAGAGGGATGAATGGAGGGATAGAGGGAGGGATAGAGGGATGGATGGATGGATGATAGAGGGATGAATGGAGGGATAGAGGGATGAATGGAGGGATGAATGGAGGGATGAATGGAGAGATAGAGGGAGGGATGGATGCATGGATGATAGAGGGATGAATGGAGGGATAGAGGGAGGGATGAATGGAGGGATAGAGGGAGGGATGGATGGATGATAGAGGGATGAATGGAGGGATGAATGGAGAGATAGAGGGAGGGATAGAGGGAGGGATGGATGATAGTGGGATGGATGGATGATAGAGGGATATATAGATACACGACAGATAATAGATAGATAGAGATAGAATCATAGATAGATAGAGGGATAGAATCATAGATAGCTAGAATCATAGATAGATAGAATCATAGATAGATAGATAGAGAGATAGAATCATAGATAGATAGATAGATAGATAGATAGATAGATAGATAGATAGATAGATAGATAAATACTGTATCTCAATGTTGGTGAAAGAGTCAGATTCATTTGTTCCCATAAAACTACTATAAAGAAATGAGGAAAAAAATACAAATACAATTTTTTTTTTTTTTATCTTCACCACCTTGGATTCAAACCAGCAACGTTCAAAACTTGTGTCCAGCAGCCTCCTAGCTTTCCTAGCTGCTCTAGCTGTTGAGCCACTAGGATTGATGATATCAGAGGGAGGATTTCACATAAATGAACCTACAATACAGCCTCTGATTACACAGCAGATTACACAGGACACAGCTCCATTGTACAGAGCAGCATCTCTATGTCCTGTATTCTAGAGGGAGAGGAAAAGAGGATTTTTTTTTCTTCTAATAAAGTTACTAAAAATAATAAAAAAAAAATAGAATAATGTAATTTTATTGCACTTTTTTATAAAATAATAAACATCACAAATCAGCAAATCACATGGACATATTTGGTGTCCCTGTAATCGTAATGACCTGAACAACACAGCAATCAGATTATTTATGGGGATCGGTAAATGGCGAGAAAAAAAAGGCGCAATTTATTATTTTTCTTTATTAAAACCCATAAAAAATGTAATAAAAATGGATCACTGAGGCCGTGTTCACACATAGCGTAAATGAGGCATTTTTTCTGCAGGTGTCCGCGCCACGAGTGCAATAACAATCTCCTCTGATTATTGCGTGTTTGCGGTATTTTTTATACATTGTCCCCCTTTTTTGATACATGTTTGTTGCTGATGTGAATCCTGAAGCTTATAAAGAAAGAAACACCAAATCCGCACAGTTCAGCGGCATCTTTCCACGCACCAGGAGCGGAGATTTCAGGACGTCTCATCCACTTTGCTTGGACAATTAGTCCATATTCACATGTAGTGTAAATGCTGCATTTTTTTCTGCTGTTTCTTTGCACATTTATTCTGCTGTGTTTAATTGTCCAAGTAAAGTGGATGTGATTCCATGAAAAGACGCCGCTGAATTCTGCGGCTTTCGGGGGGGGGGGGGGGGTTTCTCTGGAGGTTTCTAAGTGGAGCTTAAAAAAATGCAGGAAAAAGCTTCTCTGTACAATAAAAACACTTAAAAACGCAGATTCACATCTGAACCAAAAACATTAAATAATGGAGAAAAGGCAGAAAAAATGCAGCAAAAATGAAAAAAACAGAGAAGATTGTTATTGTGTAGTTTGGTGCAGACAGAAACAAAAAGAAACAGAATTTATGCAACGTGTGAACACAGATTGATAGGCACAAATAAGCAACATGCCATATAGTGACACAGAAATATAAAAAAATTCTGACTGCTATAAATATGAATGAACAGTCCGGGGCATCTGCTGAATGACCCTTGCCAAATGGGTGTGGCTAGGGGTGTGGCTAGGGGTGTGGTCAAAATTTGCCGCGGCGCGCTGCACGCGCCGCATTCTTTGTCCCTCTTTCCTTTCTTGAACAGTTGGGAGGTATGCATATGTTTTGCAGAGTTTACAGTACCACACATGAATGATGCCTTACTGGGATACAATCAGTCCCAAGTAAATATAAAAGACACTAAAGGGAATATAAGGATAGTTTTACTTCCCTGAAAAAAGCAGGTCCTCATCCCTGCCTTGCCTCTACGTGTTTCTCCTTTCCCATTAAAGGTTCCTCAGGAGGCTTGGGGAGACAGCAGCAGATCCTGTATGGTGGTAGTCCATGGCTATATACCGACTCCCATATAGGGGTTACCTGCTTCTGGTATTTTTGTGTTTGTGTGTCCTTGGAATTTTAACCAATTATTAATAAAGCGTATATTTTTAATAGGGGTTGAGGTTAATTGTAAATTGGTCTAAACAACACAAGGAATGGACATTAGACCAGTGGAAATCTGTGCTTTGGTCTGATGAGTCCAAATTTGAGATCTTTGGATCCAACCACTGTGTCTTTGTAGAAAAGGTGAACAGATGGACTCTACATGGCTGGTTCCCACCGTGAAGCATGGAGGAGGAGGTGTGATGGTGTGGGGGTGCTTTGCTGGTGACACTGTTGGGGATTTATTCAAAATTGAAGGTATACTGAACCAGCATGGCTACCACAGCATCTTACAGCGGCATGCTATTCCATCCGGTTTGCGTTTAGTTGGACCATCATTTATTTTTCAACAGGATTAAGACCCCAAACACACCTCCAGGCTGTGTAAGGGCTATTTGACTAAGAAGGAGAGTGATGGTGTGCTACGCCAGATGACCTGGCCTCCACAGTCACCAGACCTGAACCCAATCGAGATGGTTTGGGGTGAGCTGGACCCCAGAGTGAAGGCAAAAGGGCCAACAAGTGCTAAGCATCTCTGGGAACTCCTTCAAGACTGTTGGAAAACCATTTCCAGTGACTACCTCTTGAAGCTCATCAAGAAAATGCCAAGAGTGTGCAAAGCAGTAACCAAAGCAAAAGGTGGCTACTTTGAAGAACCTAGAATATAAGACATATTTTCAGTTGTTTCACACTTTTTTGTTAAGTATTTAATTCCACATGTGATAATTCATAGTTTTGACGCCTTCAATCTGAATCTACAATTTTCAGAGTCCTGAAAATAAAGAAAACTCATTGAATGAGAAGGTGTGTCCAAACATTTGGTCTATACTGTATATATATACATGATACATTAAATTATCACACTTATGATTGTTAATAATTCATTTCAGTAATAATTAGCTATTAAATAATACATCATAGGAATAAAACACGTAACACAGATGTAGTGGTATCAGGGAGTTGGATAGTATCAAAAAATACATTATATCAAATGAAAAGTTTAATAAAAACACCAGGAAGAGGGGCGAGGAGACACATGAAAACGGATATTGAGTGTAAAGTCAGAAACATGGGTCCTGTAATATACATTAGAGCATCGAAAGACATACAGATAGGGACTCTAGATTGTGAGCCCCAATGGGGACAGTGTTGCCAATGTATGTAAAGCGCTGCGGAATTAATAGCGCCATATAAATGAATAAAATTATTATTATTATTATTATCGATGAATAGTGATATTGGTCTTTTTTTCTCTTTTTTTTTTCTCCTCATTTTTCTCATTTTTCTCATTTTTTATTGAAAAATATCAAATTATTCTATTTCAATTTTTGCTTGTACAGGATTCTACTTATATATCATATAATCCCTTTCCAATTTTTTCCATTACATATTTTTCGGGTCATAGCAGATATATACGAATTGTTTTTTTGTCTAAAGTGGGAAAATACCATAAATCAATACAAGAACGTTGTAATGAACAAACACAGTTATTCGAATAATTAGTGGATACTATAACATTATAAATCAGGGTAATTTTATAATGAGACCATATAAAACACTATAAATGTGAATATATATCAGTATCAGCTCACTTCTGCACATTCATCTTCTGTTTTCATGGCTTATTTTTATCAGGAATTTTGAAAATGTATTTAGTAAATAACGCACATAAATCGCATATCTAATATATAAAGCTGAGTGTATGTATGTATGTATGTGTGTGTGTGTATGTCCGGTAAAGGAATCCGCACCGTCGCATTTACAATCACGAAATTTTGCATTGACGTCTCATGTGACCCAGGGAGCGTCGTAGACTATGTATTGACAGAAACATTTAACCCTGCGCTTTACAGTTAGTCTCTAAAATCCTGCCACCATTAAACTGAATGGAGGTGGGAGCTATAGGTTATTAATAGTAACTGTCAGTGGTTGCTATAGGAACAAAATAAACTGTTAGCATAAGAAGCTTATGTGTGAGGTTATATGATGTCGGTGGAGAGATGGATAGAGAGAGACAAAAAAAGACAGACAGAGACACAGACAGATGGGGAAAGAGACAGACAGACGGGGAAAGAGACAGCCCTGGAAAGATACAGACCTGGAAAGAGACAGACGGGCAAAGAGACAGGCAGGCAAAGAGACAGGCAGGCAAAGAGACAGACGGGAAAAGAGACAGACCTGGAAAGAGACAGACCTGGAAAGAGACAGCCCTGGAAAGAGACAGACGGTCAAAGAGACAGACGGGCAAAGAGACAGACCTGGAAATAGACAGATGGGGAAAGAGACAGACGGGGAAAGAGACAGACGGGCAAAGAGACAGACAGGCAAAGAGACAGATGGGCAAAGAGACAGATCTGGAAAGAGACAGACCTGGAAAGAGACAGCCCTGGAAAGAGACAGATGGGGAAAGAGACAGACGGGGCAAGAGACAGATGGGGAAAGAGACAGACGAGGAAAGAGACATACCGGGAAAGAGACAGACCTAGAAAGAGACAGACAAAGACAGACGGAAAAGAGACAGACGGGAAAAGAGACAGACGGGGAAAGAGACAGACCTGGAAAGAGACAGACCTGGAAAGAGACAGCCCTGGAAAGAGACAGCCCTGGAAAGAGACAGACGGGCAAAGAGACAGATGGGGAAAGAGACAGCCCTGGAAAGAGACAGACAGGGAAAGAGACAGATGGGGAAAGAGAAAGCCCTGGAAAGAGACAGACGGGCAAAGAGACAGACAGGCAAAGAGACAGATGGGCAAAGAGACAGACCTGGAAAGAGACAGCCCTGGAAAGAGACAGATGGGGAAAGAGACAGACGGGGAAAGAGACAGATGGGGAAAGAGACAAATGGGGAAAGAGACATACCGGGAAAGAGACAGACCTGGAAAGAGACAGACAAAGACAGACAGAAAAGAGACAGACGGGGAAAGAGACAGACAGATACACACATAGAGACAGACACAGAGATGGAGACTGATAGACTGATACAAATACAGACAGAGATAGCAATAGTCAGACAGAGAAATAGACACAGACAGACAAGGAAAGAGACAGGCAGTGAGACAGACAGACAGCGACTGGGAGAGAGACAGAAATACAGTTACTATCCTGGGCAACGCCCGGGCACTACAGCTAGTATATATATATATTTCTATAATGTAACATTGAGTACAATAAGCAGGGTAGTTAATTTCCTCTATGATTATTTATCTTTTTGGCCTTTATCAGGTAATATAGGATATATTTAACAGTCCCACAATAAAATTGAACACTATAACATAATATGAGAGGAAATTCCATAGCTTTCGGGTGTTTACACATTTCTCACATATTTTCTCAATAAATATTTTGTTTTATTTTGTTTCGTTATATCTCTTCACCCATTTTTGGTTTATTTTTAACTGTATTTATTTTTTATTTTTCATTTTTTGATATTATGTATATTTCTTCTACATACATCCTTAACACGAATACAATTTATATTGATGATTCTGAAGCATTCTTAACCAATTTAATAAGGTATACACACTGCACACTTATATATTCTACCCAGCATAGTTCTGCTGGTTCTTAGAGTTCTTAACACCCAGCCAAGATAAAGCAAACAGCTGGAGGCTGGTATTCTCAGGCTGGGGAGGCCCATGATTATTGAGCCCTACCCAGCCTAAAAATAGCAGCCTGCACATGCCCTAGAATTGGCACAATAATTACTTGCGCCAATTCCAGCACTTTATCTACCTCATCCCTATTGCTCTATTGTAGTGGCAATCGGGGTAATATAAGTGATTAATGACAGCTGTGATTTGTCAAAAACATCACAGTTGCCATCAAGCCCAAGGTTAGTAAAGGGAAGGGTCTATGAGACCCCCAATTACTAATTGTTTAAGTAAAAAGAAATAAACACAAAACACAGACAAAAATACTTTTATTTATTAAAAAAAAAAAATTCCATCTGCGGTCTTCATGTATTTTTAAAGTGAACCAATAAAGAAAATTAATTTTTTATTTAACCTGGAATTTGTGCTGGATCCAACCTTTCCTTCTTTGGCTGCTCTATTTGCACTGGGTATCAAAATATGAGTGACCATACCCCATTTTTTCCAATTATTTTTTTCCAATTCTTTATTTATTTTTACACTTTAGAGATCCAGACAGCTAGTGTGAGGGCAACCAATCACTGACAAGGACACTCCAGCAGTCTGACTGCAGCCAATCACAAAGGCTGTCGCAGAGGGTGGGTGGTGGAAACAGAGAATGTGCATGAGATCTAATGAGCGGACCCGGAAGCAGTGTGACAGCCGCATGGAAGACTCAGCAAGTATAATTGTCCTGTGATAATGTCCATTTTGCCTCTTTCTATTTTTCTTTTGAGAAGTTGAGTTGAGTGTCTATTTTTAATGTTTTTGGCCTCTCTGAGAATATGATGTATAGTATTGTCTCCTTTTATATTCCTTTTATATAAAGATAGTGTTTTTTTTCTAGATAAACACACAATGAAATCACCTCT
Organism: Anomaloglossus baeobatrachus; assembly: GCF_048569485.1. Lineage (NCBI taxonomy): Eukaryota > Metazoa > Chordata > Amphibia > Anura > Aromobatidae > Anomaloglossus > Anomaloglossus baeobatrachus. Next base: position 674,684,635 of record NC_134356.1, on the reverse strand, counting down.
GGTTTTCTCACCTCACCTCAACATTTTTGGGGAAAGTGGTGGGTGCATCTTATAGTCCAAGGGCTGTGGGGAAGGGAGGTGCGGTGGCGGTGGAGCGGGTCATCAGAGGCAGGAGCAAGCTGTAGCAGCGCCTACCATGACCACATGGGTCCGCTCAATAGCCTCATTTCATATGCACTGTATCCCGATGCCCATCATCTCTCAGAGGTGGGCGGGATGATGAGGGGGTGCGCGCATATGTGGCGCCCTGGACAAGCCAGGACGTCACAGGTACTGCAACAACACACCCCACACCCCGGCTAGGCACACCAAGGTCAAACACAAATCCTTGTTGCCTTCCTCCAGAGGCTGATGTCCACACCAGCGGGTGGGCCAGGCGGTTGGCCCCGCCCACCGAGGAGTTCACAGTCCTGGAGGCGGGAAAAAAAGGAGTCAGAGCAGTTAGAGAAGTGGTAGTAGAGGAGACTGACCGTGTCCGGGTGCGTGGCCCGAGCACATACACAAGGTTGGCAGACGGTGGTGACCGTCTGCAGGAGAGGCTGATTTAAGTGAACCGTAAGGACCGGGGACGGGCGATGGCCCGCCGGTACCGTATCGGTGAGCGAAGAGAAGCCAGCACCATTCGGCAGGGCTTACGGACCCCGACCAGGCTAGGAGTCGCCGTAAAACCGGTCAAATCCGTTAGTGAAAACCTCCGGGGTTTCCCAGCAGTCAAGACCCGATTGAAGGCAACCGCTCAAACCGTGAAGGGAAATACAGTCACCGCCAAGGCTACAGTTCCCAGGGCCAGAGCCTGCGGGCAAAAGGGGCTCCCTCAGCATCCATCCAAGTTGGGGAGTGGGTTACCGGTGGGAAGCCATTGGAACCGTGAACGTAACACAGGTGCAGGGAAAGGCAGTCACCACCAACCTACCGGGAGAGCTACCGCAGCCGTCTGTGGGACCCGTCCATCCAGCCGTTTGTTTTACCGGAGACTTTGCGTTCATCATTGGCTGAGTGAGTACCACCGTGCCGTGCGGCACCGCGCTGCCCCCACGACCCTGCACCTCACCAGGCCCCGTAACCCGCCTGCCATCCCTCCCTCACCGGGCCCCGGGACAACCAACCCCCCTACCCACGGAGGGGAGAAACAACATCCAAGCTGCTCCCTGTCATCGCTCCCGGGATCCCTGTCCAGAGCAGCGGTGGTGTCACAACCTCACCACAACCGTGGGTGGCGTCACGGACAATAAATCCCCAAAACCATCACCCTTTTCACTCATGGGCGAGGAGCGCCGCTCGAGTCTCCGGGATCCGGCCCACCACTCGAGCCACCACCGAGCAGCAGCAGCCGGACCCGAGCAGTGGGTGAGCGCAGCGTCCCCTCCTCCGCCCACGACACATACTAAACAGCCGGCCTGCGTGATCATCCCTGGCTCCTAAAGCCTTGAGTGAACATGTGTGGCTATATGCACTGCCCCCCGCGCATCATCATCAGCATGGGGGGCAGTGAATAAGTACGGTATACTCACCAGTCACCGTTCCCTGCAGCACCGCGATCTCCTCCAGTCTGCCAGCCCGCTGATGTGTGTGGAGAGCGATGCGCACAGTGATGATGTCATCACTATGTGCACGGCTCCACACAGGTCAGCGGCGCTGCTGCTGGCACAGACAGGAAGACGAGTGATGCTGCGTGGAGCGAGGAAAGGTGAGTATAAACGTTTATGTTTTTATGTGTGCCACAGGATGGGGGCCATATATCAGGATGAGGGCATATAACAGGATGGGAGCATATACCAGGATGGGGGTATTTACCAGGATGGGGGCTATATCAGGATGGGGGCTATACCAGGATGGGGGACATATATACAAGGATGGGGATAATATACATGGCAGAAGGACCATTACCAGGATGGGGTACCTTAGTAGATAATTTGGGGACTTTACCCCATAACAGTGTCAGCAGCAGATCCTCGCCCCATAACAGTGTGTGTTATGACCACATTTTTTGCTTAAAATTTTATTTTTCTATTTTCCTCCTCCTAAAACCAGGGTGCGTCTTATAGTCCAAAAATACAGTATTTATTTATGACTTTCCCATGGGTTACTTTACCTATTTACTAACAATGCATTGTTATGTGGAATTAACCAGTTACTGCATCTGTTGTTGGAGTCTATGGGTTTTGCTATTTAATGTAGGGTTTTTTTCCAATTAAAGGGGATGTCCACTACTTTTACACTGATGGCCTATCCTTTGGGTAGGTCAGCAATGTCTGATTGGCTGGAGTCTGACACTCCGCACTCCCGCCAATCAGCTGTTCTAGGTCCCGGCGGCAGCAGCAGGAAATGCTCAGCTCCAGCACTACTCCTTCTCCGACAGTGGCAGTGGCTGCGTACTGCATGTGAAGATGCAGCCCTGTTCCATATCTGTCAGGGGTTAATCTTCTTAATTTGGCCAGACATGGATGCCTTTTGTGTGGTAACTCATGTTTGTTAAGTCTTAGTTTTCCGCTGGACTCCTCAAAGCCCACCGTTGGCTGAGGTTGTGTGTTGCTAAGTTAATGTAAATCCCCTCAGCCTCTCTGTCTACCTCTCTCAGAGGAGAATTACACAGGAGAACTAACTATGCGGATTGGAACGCCACCCAATAAGCTCAGCCTTATTCCACCAATCAATCCTGTAAAACTATAATACCCTGGGATGATAGCCCAGGAGATATAAAAAGAGACTGCTTGAGTCACCAGGGCGGTCTTTGCTACATGGCTTCAATCTAAGGGTTTTGGTCCCGGTTGGAAGTCCTTTACCTAGCCTAGGCACTTCGGTTTCTAACTCCCCCGGTTAGGGGATCAGAAACTGGATTATATTGTGCAGGAGTACAGCCGAGGATTCTAGGATTCGGCTGGAAGAAACCCAGGTTGAGATCATTCGGTTAACTGAGTATGGACTTTGCTGTGCTCGTGAAGCTTCCTACTCTTGTCACTATCATATTCTCGGTGGGTGCCTGCCAAAAGCAGGGTGATACCGGTTTGGAGTATGTGGCACTGGAAGCTATGAAGGCCCAAATATTCTAATCCCTGGTGAGACAGTGAAAGGGTGAGACTCTGTTACCTGGTACATTGTGTGATTTGCATGGTTTTGTGTTATATGCCTTTGACTATTGGGGATCCAATTAAGTCTAATTATTGTGGTTCCCGCACCCTGTGTTGTGTCAGTCATGTTCTGCCCATGGGGAAGGAGTTTGGGTGTTCTGTTCGGATGAACCCTGGGCCATGCTGTCTTTCTAAAGGTGGCCGGGCCAGCGGATGAGAGCACCCACTGACCCCCGTGTCTCCACAGGAGAGCACCCACTGACCCCGTGTCTCCACATGAGAGCACCCACTGCCCCCGTGTCTCCTCAGAAGAGCACACACTGACCCCCGTGTCTCCACAGGAGAGCACCCACTGACCTCCGTGTCTCCGCAGAAGAGCACCCACTGACCTCCGTGTCTCCACAGGAGAGCACCCACTGACCCCCGTGTCTCCACAGGAGCGCACCCACTGACCCCCGTGTCTGCACAGGAGAGCACCCACTGACCCCCGTGTCTCCACAGGAGAGCACCCACTGACCCCCGTGTCTCCACAGGAGAGCGCCCACTGATCCCCGTGTCTCCACAGGAGAGCACCCACTGACCCCCCGTGTCTCCACAGGAGAGCACCCACTAAACCCCGTGTCTATACAGGATAGCACCCACTGACCCCCGCGTCTCCACAGGAGAGCACCCACTGACCCCCGTGTCTCCACAGGAGAGCGCCTACTGACCCTCGTGTCTCCACAGAAGAGCACCCACTGATCCCCGTGTCTCCACAGGAGAGCACCCACTGACCCCCGTGTCTCCACAGGAGAGCACCCACTGACCCCGTGTCTCCACAGGAGAGCACCCACTGCCCCCGTGTCTCCTCAGAAGAGCACACACTGACCCCCGTGTCTCCACAGGAGAGCACCCACTGACCTCCGTGTCTCCGCAGGAGAGCACCCACTGACCTCCGTGTCTCCACAGGAGAGCACCCACCGACCCCCGTGTCTCCACAGGAGAGCACCCACTGACCCCCGTGTCTCCACAGGAGAGCACCCACCGACCTCCGTGTCTCCACAGGAGAGCACCCACTGACCCCCCCCGCGTCTCTACAGGAGAGCACCCACTGACCCCCGTGCCTCCACAGGAGCGCACCCACTGACCCCGTGTCTGCACAGGAGAGCACCCACTGATCCCCGTGTCTCCACAGGAGAGCACCCACTGACCCCCGTGTCTCCACAGGAGAGCACCCACTGACCCCCGTGTCTCCACAGGAGAGCACCCACTGACACCCTTGTCTCCACAGGAGAGCACTCACTGACCCCCGTGTCTCCACAGGAGAGCACCCACTGACCCCCTTGTCTCCACAGGAGAGCACCCACTGACCCCCGCGTCTCCACAGGAGAGCGCCCACTCATCCCCGTGTCTCCATAGGAGAGCACTCACTGACCCCCGTGTCTCCACAGGAGAGCGCCCACTGACCCTCGTGTCTCCACAGAAGAGCACCCACTGATCCCCGCGTCTCCACAGTTGAGCACCCACTGACCCCCCCCCCCGCGTCTCTACAGGAGAGCACCCACTGACCCCCGTGCCTCCACAGGAGCGCACCCACTGACCCCGTGTCTGCACAGGAGAGCACCCACTGATCCCCGTGTCTCCACAGGAGAGCACCCACTGACCCCCGTGTCTCCACAGGAGAGCACCCACTGACCCCCGTGTCTCCACAGGAGAGCACCCACTGACCCCCTTGTCTCCACAGGAGAGCACTCACTGACCCCCGTGTCTCCACAGGAGAGCACCCACTGACCCCCTTGTCTCCACAGGAGAGCACCCACTGACCCCCGCGTCTCCACAGGAGAGCGCCCACTCATCCCCGTGTCTCCATAGGAGAGCACTCACTGACCCCCGTGTCTCCACAGGAGAGCGCCCACTGACCCTCGTGTCTCCACAGAAGAGCACCCACTGATCCCCGCGTCTCCACAGTTGAGCACCCACTGACCCCCGTGTCTTCACAGGAGAGCACCCACTGACCCCCGTGTCTCCACAGGAGAGCACCCACTGACCCCCGTGTCTCCACAGGAGAGCACCCACTGACCCCCGTGTTTCTAGAGAAGAGCACCCACTGACCCCCGTGTCTCCACAGGAGAGCACCCACTGACCCCCTTGTCTCCACAGGAGAGCACCCACTGACCCCCGCGTCTCCACAGGAGAGCGCCCACTCATCCCCGTGTCTCCATAGGAGAGCACTCACTGACCCCCGTGTCTCCACAGGAGAGCGCCCACTGACCCTCGTGTCTCCACAGAAGAGCACCCACTGATCCCCGCGTCTCCACAGTTGAGCACCCACTGACCCCCGTGTCTCCACAGGAGAGCACCCACTGACCCCCGTGTCTCCACAGGAGAGCACCCACTGACCCCCGTGTTTCTAGAGAAGAGCACCCACTGACCCCCGTGTCTCCACAGGAGAGCACCCACTGACCCCCGTGTCTCCACAGGAGAGCACCCACTGACCCCCGTGTCTCCACAGGAGAGCACTCACTGACCCCCGTGACTCCACAGGAGAGCACCCACTGACCCCCGCGTCTCCACAGGAGAGCACCCACTGACCCCCGCGTCTGCACAGGAGAGCACCCACTGACCCCCGCGTCTCCACAGGAGAGCACCCACTGACCCTCGTGTCTCCACAGGAGAGCACCCACTGACCCTCGTGTCTACACACTGCACATCCGCCTCCTATAGTTGATTCAATTTATAAAAGTGATGGCAATCCATTTACAAGAAAATATAAAGCTGAAATATGAACAATGGCTATTGTTCACCTGACACACGTTTTATGATTCCATTGTATTTAAGTGAGACGCCGCAGCCTCTTCTTACACCTCACATGATTGACAGGCGGTGGCGGTGTTTCCGTATACAAAGCATCGTTGCAGTTAGACCCTAACCCTGTCAATTCCTCCTGTGGGGTTTTAGGGGTACTTTGCACACTACGACATCGCAGGTGCGATGTTGGTGGGTCAAATCGAAAGTGACGCACATCCGGTGTCGCAGGCGATATCGTAGTGTGTAAAGCCTTTATGATACGATTAATGAGCGCAAAAGCGTTGTTATCGTATCATCGGTGTAGGGTCCGACATTTTCATAATTGCGTGGCAGCGACGGTCCGATGTTGTTCCTCATTCCCCTGCGGCAGCACGCATCGCTGTGTATGAAGCCGCAGGAGCGAGGAGCATCTCCTACCTGCGTCACTGCGGCACCCGCCGGCTATGCGGAAGGACGGAGGTGGGCGGGATGTTTACGTCCCGCTCATCTCCGCCCCTCCGCTTCTATTGGCCGCCTGCCGTGTGACGTCGCTGTGACGCTGCACGACCCGCCCCCTTAGGAAGGAGGCGGGTCGCCGGCCAGAGCGACGTCGCAGGGCAGGTAAGTGCGTGTGATGCTGCCGTAGCGATAATGTTCGCTACGGCAGCTATCACAAGATATCGCTGCTGTGACGGGGGCGGGGACTATCGCGCTCGGCATCGCTAGCATTGGCTTGCGATGTCGTAGTGTGCAAAGTGCCCCTTACTGTTGATTTTATACTTTCCATTGAATAAGTGTAAGATCTATCTGTGGACCAAACATGGATCAACCCCTCAATGTTTCTTTTTCAGTCTTTTTTGCAATAAATTGTCCCTGTAGGAAACATATTGCAATAATTGTGCTGCAAACTATGGGTGTCTGTGATGGGGTCCTTCTCCCATATCACACAATCAACAGAGCGAGAGATGATGGAACAATCCAAAGGACATTTATTCCAAGCAAATCAAACGGTCCATAACATAATCCACCATACAGAGAGTAAAAAATAGTCCAGAAACAAGAATATAGTCCAGTAAGTGATAAGTGTCCAGGTCTCTCTGGGGAGCCGCAGCTTTTCCCTCAGAGGTTCAGTCTTCCTGCTTCACTCTTGAAGTTCTCAAACAGACTGACTCATCCCTCCAGGTAAGCAAAGAGGTTAGGTGGATTCCAGGCCCCCCTCCCCCACACCTATGGACAAACATTACAGGGAGTGATTACTTATAGACAATACAATGTACACTCAATGCAGCACTCCCAGCATCTGGACATGCACATCCCCCCATATTACACCATCACAGTGTCAAAGTATCTACATGTTCTGTGTTGGGAGAAAAGTGAAGAATCGGTGACACTATTGATAATTTGTGATTTTGATATTCCCGGCAGATCAGGATAGTAGGAGTGACAGTGGAAAAATGCCAGGGCTCTGATGCTTATACTGTATGGGGCACAACATTTCATAATGTCATGCAATATAATGGCTCTAATGAGCACATATTTTCCGACCACACGTTGTCAGTTTGCTCTGAGGTTGTTTGTGCAATAACATATTGCTAAGTGCTGTGTGGAGACGGACAGGCAAGGACACCGGGCTAATGAGGTCAGATATCACATCCTAGGTGGACCAGATTGTAGAGGGTTAAGTGGAGAGTGATTGGGCAGGTATACACTACAGGTGTGGCCCAGGCCACTTTAGGGACCACGTTTGGACCACTTAGGACAATTGCACTGGACATCAGCTGCAGATGATGCTCTACACCCCACAAACAAGCCTAAAGTATGTAGGTGAGGGATCAACACATGAGAATATACGATAAACCACCTCCCTACCATGGTCACAACACCCCTGTGGCGTCCTGTGCCTGAGTCACCACAAATAATAGCTGCATGTGTATTTCCGTATGTATAACATGCATTACTAGCTTTAATGAGATTCGTTTTTCTCTGCTGTTCACCACATACATACATTTGCCCAACTCCCTTACTGGGGCTGATAAGGCTATGTGCTGCATTTTGGCTGTGTCAATGACAAAATGCATGCGTTTTGCTTCCCCAGCAAAGTCTATGATAAGTCAGAAATTTCCATCCGCACGTTGCTTTTTTTAGGGAGCGTTTTGTTTGTCAAATATTTGTCAAAATTGTTGCCTAAAAAAAGCAGCATGTCACTTCTTCAGTGCATTTTGGCTGAATTTTCCACACATTGAAATGAATGAGGTGTGTCAAAACGCAACCAAAATGTTTAGCTGTGCACTTGCACTGCATTTTTGTTGCGTACTGCATGCTTTTTTGACAAACAAAACACAGGTCTCTCTCTCTCTCTGTCGGTCGGTCAGTCTCCCCCTCTCCCCCTCTCTCTCCCTCCATCATACTCACCGATCACCAATCACCGGTGCGGCGCTGCACAGTTGTCACACTGCTCCGGTGGCTTCTCCTGCTTCTGAAAGTGCCCTCTGCTCATTAGGCCATCTCATATTCACTGCTTCCCCCGCCCACCGGCACCTATGATTGGTTGCATTCAGACGAGCCCCCAAGCTGAGTGACAGCTGTCTCACTGCAACCAATCACAGCCGCCGGTGGGCGGGTCTATATCATGCAGTAAAATAAATAAATAAATAATTAAAAAAAAACGATGTGCGGTCCCCCCCGATTGATTCCAGCCAAGATAAAGCCACACAGCTGAGGGCTGGTATGCTCAGACTGGGGAGGTCCACGTTATTGGGAGCCCCCAGCCTAAAAATTTGAGCCAGCAGCCGCCCGGAATTGCCGCATCCATTACCTTACCAGGCTCTTCCCGAATCGCCCTAGTGCGTTGGCAATCAGGGTAATAAGGAGTTAATGGCAGCCCATAGCTGCCGCTAAGTCCTAGGTTAATAATGGCAGGCATCTATGAGACATCCCCCCATGATTAACCTGTATGTGAAACAAAATAAACACATACTCCCAAAAAATCCTTTATTTGGAATGATGACACGCCCACTGGGGCTGTGGGGCACTCGTTATCGGGCTGGGTCTGTCCTGGGTGGCAAGGCCCGACTCCGTGACCCTGGCGGTGTCGTTTTAAATGGTGGTGGTGATTATTTACAGGGGATGATAGTTCGTGACGCCACCTATGGTACTCGGCCACTTATAGCCGACGCTGCGGGATGGCACCGCTGGGGCAGATGGTGACGTAGCTGAGTTGGTACAGCTCTCCACAGGTAGAGCTGGGCCCTAGGGCTGTTGGGAGTAGTAGTCTTTACAAATGATGGAGAAGGTCTGTGGTGTTGAGATGTAAAGGGGGGGTGCAGGGCCAGAGGCACAGGCAAATAACTGGGCAACACATGCAGTCTCAAGATTTTACTCACTGTTGAGAGTTCCAGGTTACCAAGACTAGTCAGATGCTGCCCCCGGAGTGCTGGGTTCTGCTGTGAGGGGCCCCAGCCTATCCCCGGATAGTTCGGAGGCACAACCCGGTACAACCTTCTGTGTTCCTTCCCTGGTCGTCTTCCTGCGCTGGCCTCTCTCACCTGCCCCGCGCCTACACACACAGAGCCCCGAGCCAGTGTCCACAAATCCTTTTTTTGGGTGGATTTTCTGCCTGGTCCCTTGGTCCAAAGTGGTCACCTTTTCACTGGATGTGTGTGGGTATGGCTTCGATACTTGACGTATCCTTAGCCTCCGGTTTACTAGTTGCGCCTGTTCTCCACTAGTCTGTGCACCGGTACCCCGCTGCGGCCAAGTCCCTCCACTTTGGTATGCTGGCTGTGGATCGAGGGCACGGGTGTATGGCGCACTTCGTGTGGACTCTAGGACCCCTTCTCTCTCAATCCTGGGTAAAGCTGCTCCAGCTCCAGACCACAGGTCCTCACTCCTCCGCTCCTTCCTCCTGACTCACTAACTTTCTACTGTGTCCTCCCACTAGCTAAAACCCACTTCCAAGCTGGTTGACAGAACCATGGCCTGATGGGGTGTCGCTAAAGAAAGAGTGTATCTGTGTTTGTGTGCAATGACCTGTGATCTCCTGCTTACCCTGGCATGGGATACCACACCTCAGTTTGAGGTGCAGTACCTCTGTGGCGACTGGAGAGTCAGGGGCGCCACAATAAAAGACAAAAAAACACCCTCTTTCACCACTTTATTAATCCCCAAACACCCCTCCAGGTCCGACATAATCCACACAAGGTCCCACGACGCTTTCAGCTCTGCTACATCGGAAGCTGACAGCGAGCAGCCATAGAGCACGACCGCTAGCTGTGAGCTCCACGGAGCAACTGAAGTGAGTCGCACTATCAGCCGTGACATCACTCAGTTTACCCACGGCCAAAGGTGGAGTCCTTCAACTGTGACAGCAAATCATCCGAGTGACTGAAGTGAGCCGCGAGATCAGCGGTGCCCTTACTCAGGTATTTTGCGGTCTAAGGTGGAGGACCCCAGCTGTGGCCGTGGGCAACCTGAGAGACGGCACCGTTGATTTGCGGTCACATCTGTGATCGCAAATCAGGCCGGGACACAGAGACAGAGCCACGCGATGACAGTGAACTCGGGTGAAGCTCTGACGTCACTGCTGTGGACCCCGCACTACTACCTGTGTCCTGGAACTGACCTCAGAAGTAGAGATGAGCGAACCGGTCGCGGTTCGGCTCGAGGTCGGTTCGCCGAACGGGGGTCCCGTTCGAGTTCGGTTCGTCGAACGTTCGACGAACCAAACTCGAACCTATAGGCTATAATGGGAGGCAATCACAAACACATAAAAATGCATTATAAATGTACACAAACAGTTAATAAACATTGCCATAACACTTACCGGTCCCCGCGATCCCTTCTGCACTCTGTCTCCTGCCGCTATTCCATCCGATGATTGCTGAATCCTCCCGGTGACCGGCACTGCCAGCAGAGATGCAGGACCTATCGCGACGTCAAAATAGCCATGTGACCAGTCACGTGGCTATTATCTCATTGGCTACAGACTGGTCACATGACTATGACGCGTCATGTAGGACCTGCGAGTGCATCTCTCAGGTACACGGTGCACATATGTGTATCGCCGTGTACCGGCGACATGCTCTAGCACACGGTCGACTCCCCGTTCCGTTAGGGACCGGCTGACACAGCCGGTCATTAACGGAGATCACCGTTGCCATAGCAACGCAGTTAGCGGTGACGTCACCGCTAACCGCAGCTCCGAGAGCACCGTTGCTATGGTAACGTGTCTGTCAGCGTTACCGCTGTTACCGCTGACAGCCAGCACTGATCACTCACGGAGTGAAGGCTGCACGCTGCTTCCCGATTGTAGTGAGGATTGTAGTGAGGATGAGGTTCCCCAGCCCCAAGTGATGGGCTGGTGAACCTCATCCTCACTACAATCGTCACTACTACTACACTAGAAAGAAAGAAGACAGAAGAGCAGGATCGTGGAGGGCTGACAGGGGGTAATAAAGATGGAGTCTCTAATATGTCTGTGTATTTATTTCTATTAAAGTATTTTTTCTCTGTGTGGTGTCTTTTTTTTAACCCTTTATTGGAGATTCTTAATGGCCGGGTCAAACGTGCCTGACATTAAGAATCTCTGGCTTAATACTGGCTAGTAAAACAAAGCCAGTATTAACTCATGATTACCCAACAAGCCACCCGGCTCCAGGGCTGTTGGAAGAGTTGGATACAGCGCCAGATGATGGCGCTTCTATGAGAGCGCCATTTTCTGGGACGGCTGCGGACTGAAATCCGCAGCAGAGGCGCCCAGAAACCTCGGGCTAACCTGTGCTGCGGATTCCAATCCCCAGCTGCCTAGTTGTACCCGGCTGGACACAAAAATGGGGCGAAGCCTACGTAATTTGTTTTTTAATTATTTCATGAAATAAGTGAAATAATTAAAAAAAAACGGGCTTCCCTATATTTTTGGTTCCCAGCCGGGTACAAATAGGCAACTGGGGGTTGGAGGCAGCCCGTGGCAGCCTGCTGTACCTGGCTAGCATACAAAAATATGGCGAAGCCCACGTCATTTTTTTGGTGGGCAAAAAACTTCTGCATACAGTCCTGGATGGAGTATGCTGAGCCTTGTAGTTCTGCAGCTGCTGTCTGCTCTTCTCCATACAGACAGACAGCAGCTGCAGAACTACAAGGCTCAGCATACTCCATCCAGGACTGTATGCAGAATTTTTTTGCCCCCTGAAAAAATTATGTGGGCTTCACCATATTTTTGTATGCTAGCCAGGTACAGCAGGCAGGTACGGCTGCCCCCAACCCCCAGTTGCCTATTTGTACCTGGCTGGGAACCAAAAATAAAGGGAAGCCCTTTTTTTATTATTTCATGAATTTCATGAAATAATTAGAAAACAAATGACGTAGGCTTCGCCCCATTTTTGTGTCCAGCCAGGTACACCTAGGCAGCTGGGGATTAGAATCCGCAGCACAGGTTGGCCTGAGCTTTCTGGGCCCCACTGCTGCGAATTGCAGTCTGCAGCCGCCTCAGAAAATGGCACTTTCATAGAAGCGCCATCTTCTGGCGCTGTATCCAACTCTTCCAGCACCTGCCTGCTATACCTGGCTAGCATACAAAAATATGGCGAAGCTCACGTCCTTTTTTTGTAGTTTTTTGGCAAAAAAAATAAAAAATGCTTCCCTGGATTTTCCATTGCCAGTGAAGGTAACACCAAGCAGTGGGGGTTAGCAGCCAGTAGCTGCTTGGATTACCCTTAGCTAGCAATACAAAAAATGCAGCGGGAGCCCATATATATTTTTTTTAATTATTTATTTAAATAACTAAAAATAAAATGGGCTTCCCTGTATTTTGATTGCTGGACATCACAGTGCTGTAAAAATAAATCTTTAAAAAAATGACTTAGCGCTCCGCGGTATTTTTGATTCTCAGCAGATAAAGCAGACAGCTATGGGTTGCCACCCCCATCTGCCTGTCGTTACCTTGGTTGGCAATCAAAATACAGGGAAGCCCATTAATTTTTTCTATTTAAAAAATAGTTAAAAAAAAAAATGACGTTGGGTCCCCCCATTTTTGATAGCCAGCTAGGGTAAAGCAGACGGCTGTAGCCTGAAAACCACAGCTGGCAGCTTTACCGTGGTTGGGGATCCAATGTGGAGGTCCCCTCAGGCTCTTTTTTATAATTATTTTATAAATATTAATAATTACACAATAAAAGTAGGGTCCCCCCCAAATTGGATCACCAGCCAAGGTAAAGCGGACAGCTGTGGTCTGGTATTCTCAGGGTGGGAAGGTCCATAGTTATTGGGCCTTCACAGCCTAAAAATAGCAGGCCGCAGGCACCCCAGACGTGGCGCATCCACTAGATGCGCCAATCCTGGCGCTTCACCCCAGCTCATCCCGTGCCCTGGTGCAGTGGCAAACGGGGTAATAAATCGGGTTGATACTAGCTGTAAAGTCACCTGAGATCAAGCCCAGCAGTTTGTGATGTCATGGCGTCTATTCGATACCCAACATCATAAACTGTCAGTACTAACAAAAACAAAAAATCGACAAAAGAAATTTATTTGAAAAAACAGTCCCCAAAACATTTCCTCTTTCACCAATTTATTGTAAGAAAAAAAATAAAGGGGTCCCACGACGACTCTGGACCGTCTAGAATATGGGGGGGAGACACTCAGGGAACGTATCCCCCATTTTCTAGGAGTGCGGACCCTTCATGTGAGGAGTGTGGGTGCAATGAATCTGCACTCACTCTCCCCGGGTCCACAGCAGCAGAGTCCATGTCGTAATGGTTGCTACCAAAGCTGCAATGCCCTGCTCATGAGGTAAGGGCATGTGTGGCGCCCCTGACCTGGTCAGGCACCACTGAGTACTGCACCCATGCTGGGGACAGTACAATACAGGTAATCCAGAAGGCTGACCGAGGTGTGACTACACAGGCGCATAGTGATCAGGTCTCACACATGTACCTTTGAGAGGACCCCTGGGGATCCCAGGAGGGGGCAAAGCCTTCACCTCCACTTGAGGAGTGGAGGGGGCGAAGCCTCCATCTCCACTCAAGGGGTGTGGTAGAGAGCCTGGTTGCTAGGTGGCGTAGGCAGGCACAAGGGGAAAAGAGAAGGAGGAGTAAACAGTCTGAAGCAGAGTGTGGAGGAGTGAGGAGCATGGCAGTGGAGCTCAGACAGGAGCAGCAGTGCAGGTCCCACGAGTGAGCCAGTTTAGTGTGCAGCTCAGGAAGAGCAGAAGCAGACCCTGGAGCTGTTGCAGTCTAACAGCGTCCGCGCAGTGACTACCGACGGGGGAGAACGGTCACCTGGTAGTGCTGCCCGAACACCACACACAGCTGGAGAGACAGCAGTGTAGTGGAAAGTAAGGAGACTGTCAGGGAGTACCAGGCCCAAACGGGCGGCAGATCCCGGTGCGGGGATAGATCCACCTTTCCTTGCTAAACCTGCCGGTGTGGGGCCCTTAAAGCCCACGCCACAACACCACAAAAGCCGCAGCCACGTAGCCACAGTTAGGGCCCATAGTTCACAGGAGGCAAGCAGCTGGAGTGATCTGGTCCAGGCGACAAGCAAACGGCAAACAAACGAGGGGAGCAGCTACTTCCCTGGGTGACCCCCATAGGGACTAAAAGTCGGGGTTACCACAAACCACAGAAGGGCTAAGGAAGGCGAGTCGGTAGTCACCCTCATCAGTCAGCCTGAAGGACACCTGGTTCCAGCCTGGTTCATCCCAGCTACGCCCGGGTTACTCACCCTGCCATCAACAGTGAGTAAAACCCCTGAAAGACATTCTGCTTGTGTGGAGTTATTCTGCGCCTTGTGGTTCTACACACCTACACAGGGCCCTGGGGCTTGCCTCACTCTCAGGAGGCTATTACAACTGGCTGCACCCACCATCAGCCCCAGGCATCCCTTAACCTGCAGTGGCGGTCCCCACTGACCGCAATTCTGAGAGTGGCGTCACGACAATCCTAAAAGAAGATCTCCTACCTGTGACAAGATCCAGCCGAGTGGAGTCCCTGAAGGTAATGCACCGACACTGCACTTGTGGGGCTTCACACATGCCTAATCAGGAGAACTACTGTAGAGGAAGCTCTGCTCACTGGTATATAGGTGCTCAGAGGTAATAATAGATAAAATTAGTGAGTAACCTCGGCACTCTAAATCTCCCAGACTAAGTCAGAAAGTCACAACGGATAGTAATGCAAAATCACTCTTTATTGGTCCGTATTAAGAAAAAACTTTTCTCATAAGCATATATGTTTTTGTCCAAAACAAGTTATAAATGACGTTTCGGCCTGAGCCTTCGTCAGATTGGACTTATCTGCATGTAATCATGAAAAATGACAATAATCAGTATCACATAAGAGTGAGAGAACAATAACATAAACTCGAACAATGTAGAGGTACAATTGGGATGCAGCAAAAAAATTGCAACACAGCAAGAAATGAAACACATGATACAAATGTCATAATACAGTACAAGGACAATATAGTAATGACAAATATGGGGTCAGAGTAGGCTTAGACAGCTCTGGTACGAAAGAGATGTCAATCATAAAGTAACATGTGCAGTAGGTGTAGAGCTACACTATGCATGGCAGAGCTAATGGGTAGACCGACCATAGAAAAAGAACGGAGAAAAAGTGGAGAAAAAGTGGAGAAAAAAATGGAGAAAAAGTGGAGAAAAAGTGAAGAAAAAGTGGAGAAAAAGTGGAGAAAAAGTGGAGAAAAAGTGGAGGAAAAATGGAGAAAAAATGGAGAAAAAGTGGAGAAAAAGTGGAGAAAAAATGGAGAAAAAGTGGAGAAAAAATGGAGAAAAAATGGAGAAAAAGTGGAGAAAAAGTGGAGAAAAAGTGGAGAAAAAGTGGAGGAAAAATGGAGAAAAAGTGGAGAAAAAGTGGAGAAAAAGTGGAGAAAAAAATGGAGAAAAAGTAGAGAAAAAGTGGAGAAAAAGTGGAGAAAAAATGGAGAAAAAGTGGAGAAAAAGTGGAGAAAAAGTGGAGAAAAAATGGAGAAAAAGTGGAGAAAAAGTGGAGAAAAAGTGGAGAAAAAATGGAGAAAAAAATGGAGAAAAAGTGGATAAAAAGTGGAGAAAAAATGGAGAAAAAGTGGAGAAAAAGTGGAGAAAAAAATGGAGAAAAAGTGGAGACAAAGTGGAGAAAAAGTGGAGTAAAAATGGAGAAAAAGTGGAGAAAAAATGGAGAAAAAGTGGAGAAAAAGTGGAGAAAAAGTGGAGAAAAAATGGAGAAAAAGTGGAGAAAAAGTGGAGAAAAAGTGGAGAAAAAGTGGATAAAAAATGGATAAAAAGTGGAGAAAAAGTGAAGAAAAAGTGGAGAAAAAGTGGAGAAAAAGTGGAGAAAAAATGGAGAAAAAGTGGAGAAAAAGTGGAGAAAATGTGGAGAAAAAAATGGAGAAAAAGTGGAGAAAAAGTGGAGAAAAAGTGGAGAAAAAATGGAGAAAAAGTGGAGAAAAAGTGGAGAAAAAAATGGATAAAAAGTGGAGAAAAAAATGGAGAAAAAGTGGAGAAAAAGTGGAGAAAAAGTGGAGAAAAAATGGAGAAAAAAGTGGAGAAAAAATGGATAAGAAGTGGAGAAAAAGTGGAGAAAAAGTGGAGAAAAAATGGATAAAAAGTGGAGAAAAAGTGGAGAAAAAGTGGAGTAAAAGTGGAGAAAAAGTGGAGAAAAAAATGGATAAAAAGTGGAGAAAAAGTGGAGAAAAAGTGGAGAAAAAAATGGAGAAAAAAATGGAGAAAAAGTGGAGAAAAAGTGGAGAAAAAGTGGAGAAAAAATGTAGAAAAAGTGGAGAAAAAATGTAGAAAAAGTGGAGAAAAAGTGGAGAAAAAGTGGAGAAAAAAATGGAGAAAAAATGTAGAAAAAGTGGAGAAAAAGTGGAGAAAAAGTGGAGAAAAAGTGGAGAAAAAATGGAGAAAAAAATGGAGAAAAAGTGGAGAAAAAGTGGAGAAAAAGTGGAGAAAAAGTGGAGAAAAAATGGAGAAAAAAATGGAGAAAAAGTGGAGAAAAAGTGGAGAAAAAGTGGAGAAAAAGTGGAGACAAAATGTAGAAAAAGTGGAGAAAAAGTGGAGAAAAAATGGATAAAGAGTGGAGAAAAAATTGGAGAAAAAGTGGAGAAAAAGTGGAGAAAAAATGGATAAAACGTGGAGAAAAAGTGAAGAAAAAGTGGAGAAAAAGTGGAGAAAAAATGGAGAAAAAAATGTAGAAAAAGTGGAGACAAAATGTAGAAAAAGTGGAGAAAAAGTGGAGAAAAATGGAGAAAAAGTGGAGAAAAAGTGGAGCACCCTTTGGTGCCTTTCATGTGGCACTAAGGGGTGCTTAGCTTTGTATTTAGCCTAAAAAATGAAAAAAAAAAATGACGTAGGGTTCCCCCTAGTTTTGTAGCCAGCTAGGGTAAAGCAGACGGCTGCAGCCTGCAGACCACAGCTGGCAACCTCACCTTGGCTGGTAATCCAAAACTGAGGGCACCCCACGCTGTTATTTTAAATTAAATAAATAATTAAAAAAAAAAACACGTAGGGGTCCCCCAAAATTGGATCACCAGCCAAGGTAAAGCAGACAGCTGGGGCCTGATATTCTCAGACTAGGGAGGTCCATAGTTATTGGACTCTTCCCAGCCTAAAAATAGCAGGCCGCAGCTGCCCCAGAAGTGGCGCATCCATTAGATGCGCCAATCCTGGTGCTTCGCCCCAGCTCATCCCGCGCCCTGGTGCGGTGGCAAACGGGGTAATATATGGGGTTAATACCAGATGTGTAATGTCACCTGGCATCAAGCCCTGGGGTTGGTGAGGTCAGGCGTCTATCAGATACCCGACATCACCAACCCAGTCAATAATAAAAAAAATAGACGACAAACACATTTTTATTTGAAAAAACACTCCCCAAAACATTCCCTCTTTAACCAATTTATTAGAATGAAAAACAAATCCAGGTCTGGTGTAATCCAAGGGGTTGCCATGACGATCCACACTGTCCCAGTCAATGAAGAGCAGGATGTTCCCCATTGGCTGGGAGAGCAGTGCAGTGACCTGAGCTAACATGAATGGGTCAGCCCAGGTCACTGCAGGGCATGACAAGTGCTGCTGTCAGCGAGGTACATTACCTGCGCTGATCTCCAGCACTGCTGACAGCCCCTGTCACTGAGTTCAATGACCGCCGCCTTCACACCAAGTATCGCGAGAGGCCCGTGACGTCACCGCTAGTCAGTCTCGGGTCGGAAGTGAGAGAAGGTGATGTGACAAGCGGCGGCCATGGAGGACAGTGACAGCGCTGAGGTCGGGATGGCGGGACTTCATCACCGCAGGTAAGCCGAGCGGGACCATGTGTATGTGTGTGTGTGTGTGTGTGTGTGTGTGTGTGTGTGTGTGTACATGCCGCGGGCAGGAGGGGGCGGAGTGAGCTGAGCGGGGAAGTGTGGGCTTCCTGCACGTAACTAGGATAAACATCGGGTTACTAACCAAAGCGCTTTGGTTGGATACCCGATGTTTATCTTGGTTACCAGCTTCTGGCAGGCTGCCAGCGATGGCTCCTGCACACTGTAGCTGTAAAAAGCCCTGCTTTTTGCTGCTAGAACCGTTCTCGAACGTATCTAGAACTATCGAGCTTTTGCAAAAAGTTCGATCTCGAACAGCCCCCAAAATCACTCGAGCCTAGAACTGGAGAACCTCGAACCTCGAACCGCGCTCAACTCTACTCAGAAGTTCATCCAAGTTCATGACAGCACACAGAGACAGAGCAGCACGATGACAATGAAGTCGGGTGAAGTTCATCCGAGTTCATTCTCATCGTGCGCCTCTGTCTCTTTCTGCTGTCAGTGGGCAGTCATGCTCTACGGGACAGGAATGTAGCAGAGCTGAATCGCCGTGGGACCGCACTGTCAAAAATGCATCCAAAACCAAAAAGCGTTTTGGATGCATTTTTTTGTCAAACGCAGTGTTTACAGTTGTCAAAGTCTGCTAGAGGATGCATTTTTTGTCAAATCAAATATGCAGCGTGCGCACATACCCTAATATAGCTTGTATGGGTCCTAGAAGGAGAAAGGGGAGGAGCTTAGGTGGGAGGTAAACTCTGAGTGGCAGTTGGAGTTGGTGTGAGGTGAGTGAGGAGTGTAATATGGAGACGGTCCTGTCTGAGTTTGTCTGTATGTCTGAGTCTGTCTGTCTGTGTCGCGCCCTGGGATATGGGCTACTCGGTCTGGGCAGTGTTCGTCTTGGGAATGTCACGTTGGTGGCCGTTACCCTGTTCCGTGCCCTGGGCCCTTTTTGTAATGGCGATATTTATAGGGGATTGTTGAATAAAGTTTATGCGTGACACCACTTGCGGTGTTGCGGCTAAGTGTAGGGAGCCGCTGCTGCAGTGTCTCTACTGGGGCTGGTGGTATTGGCAGCTAGTATGGTAGTCCCTCCGCAAGTAGGGTATTGCCCCAGAGAGTGTATGGTGAAGTGGGCATCGGAAGAAGGTAGTCCACAAAGGTGTTCAGTGCAATTGGTTTACTCACTTTCTTGAGATGTTAACTGGTGGCCCGAGGGCCGGCTGGTATTGTCTCCAGGTCCCCTTCGTCCCAGTGCCAGTTTGGTTCTCTGGTACCTTCTTCCCCTGCACCTGTCTCTGGTAAGTGGATCCCCATAGTATAGAACACTGGGGGTCCCTGTTCTGTGGTTTGTCCACTTCTGTCCGCCTGACGGTAGCGTGAACCCTGTGGGGGTTGGAGTCTCTAGTCCTGTCCCCGGTTCTCTCTTTGCTACTGAATCTTCGAATTCTTTAGGGTCAGCAAGGTCCTTGATGGTCCCCTTTTCTGTGCAGGTGTTAACAGGTCGGCTTGAAGCTCTTTCCTGTCCTAGGGTCCTGTACCCGTCGGTGCGTAGTTCCGGGAGTACTCCACCGTACTTCACCAGCAACCACTTCTCCTGATTACCAGGTCACTGTTTACCCGAGTCAGGGTGTCACTTTGCTTCCACCTTCACACTCCTGCTGTCTGACACTTTCAACAGTCACACACGTTCTGACTACACTCCACAGTCTGCCCCTCCCACCTGGTCAACTAGTGGACTGGAGTGGCTCCACCTCTAGGTGGCCATCCATTGGTCCCACCCTAGCTAAGTACAATTGTATGGGGGAATGTTGGGGAAAACTGGGATTACCTGAGTTTTTGGTGTTACCGGCACTGAGGTTCTGGGTCCCTAAGGGGGTAGGCCCTCCATCCTTATGGGGATGCAAAACCTTGTAGCACCCTGATGGTTTCAGGGGCACTACATCTGTGTCTGTCTGTCTTATTTGCCCCTGAGCTTCAGCAATTTTACAAGTCCCCTGTTCAAGCAATTAGCAGGTTGTTTTTTCCAGGCTAAACGTCCATTATTATGCTTTTTCTTTACTAGTTTTAGTACTGTATCTGTGGCGCCCCTTAAGGCTTCAGTAGCCACAGGATACTGCACCTTGGCCGAGGTGTAGTATTCATCCCGGGTACAAAGGAGATCATTCACCGGTATGCACAACAACGCACACAACACTCTCAGTTAGCAGCTCTTCACCGGGACATGGGGGGGTGGCCCATTAATGCTAGAGATAGCCACCAATGTTGATAGCACCCTATTCTGGCTTACCTGAGGGTGGAGTGGAGTGAGTGGCAGGAGGGTGTGTCTAGAGAGTAGTGAGTCAGACAGTTACAGAAAGGCAGGCAGACAGTGAGAGGAGACAGGAAGAAGCAGAGCTGCAGGAGACTGGTCCTGGGGACGGGAGGCTGGAGGAATTTGTCCCAGGACCAGTAGTGAATGAGAGGGGAGAACAGGCAAAGGAAAGGATCCTAGAGCCCACGGTAAGAGGCCATACCTCCCTGGCCTCGTTCCACTAAGCGAAGTGGAGGGATTTGGTTGCAGGACGGGGACCTGGTCCCTAGGCTAGTGGAGAGGAACCAACATTCTGTGCTACTAACACCAGAGGCTGAGATGGCTGTATGCACTGAAGCCACATCCGCACACATCTACTGGAAAGGTGAATACATAGGGCCAAGGGATCAGGCATCTCTGCCTGTTATAATGCATCCCAATATTTGATTAGCCTTGGCAGCAGCTGCCTGACACTGGTCACTAAAGTTGAGTTTGCCATCCACCCATACACCCAAGTCTTTATCAGTGCCAGTTTTACCCAGTGTTTTACAATAGAGTATATAGTTACACATTTTATTTCCTTTGTCCAAGGGCATGACCTTACACTTATCTACATTAACTTCAATTGCCATTTCTCTGCCCAAGACGCCAGCTCACATAAATCCCTGTCATATTCAATTATTGATTACCCTAGTATTTGTGAAGTCACCACTAGAGGGAGCCAGAACACTTGAGTGAGAAACATGACTATGGAACCACAAGGTGTCACAGGAGTAATCACAGATAGATTACTAAGAAGAGTCGTACAAGCAGGGTCAGGGCTGGGAGGTCACGCAGTACGAAGGAGTAGGTGGAGTCAATGTCAGGAGCGAGGCGGAGGTTGGAAACTGGGAGAGCAAGCCAAAAAAGAGGGACACAGGGAAGGAACAACAAACAGGGAGCAGGAGAGGAAGATGAGAAGTTAAGACAAAAAATAAAGGGCACCGGACTCAGGGAGGTCGGACAGAACGGAGAGGACTGAAGTCAGGGAGATCAGGCAGGACGAGGAAGACCAAGGTCAGGAAAGTCAGACAAGTTAACGGGCAGAATCAAGAACACTTACAGGAACCAGGTGCGCACGCTGCAGAGCAGTACTATAACTGGCACTACACTGATGGAGGAGACATCCTGATAAAGTGACGTGATCCTGGGAACAAGGCACGGCAGGATAGGCTCCATCCACTGGCCAAGCATCGGGAAACACCGACCGCAGGACCAGGTGACAAATACAACTCTGCCACAGCAGAGTCCAAACTGGTTCATGACAGTATTATCTGCAAATATTGAAATTCTACTCTCAATGCCCCCTATAAGGTCATTAAAAATATGTTAAAAAGAAGAGGGCCCAATACTCACCCCTGTGGTAACCACTGTTAACTGTGACCCAGTCCGACTCTGTTCCATTAATAGCCGCCATTTGTTTCTTATCACTGAGCCAGTAGTTAACCTAGTTACATATATTTTACGCTTGTCCCATTATTCTCATCTCATTTTATGTTCCAACCTTTTATATAACACTATATTAAATTTGTTTGAAAAGTCCATATAGACAACATTCATTATGTTCCTTGTTTAGTCTGTAATTTACCTCCTCATAGAAGTTGATCAGATTAGTTTGACAGGACCGATCCCTCATAAACCCATGTTGATACTGGGTCATGAGGTTAATCTTCTTGAGATACTCCAGGATGGTATCTCTTAAGGCTGCTTTACATGCTTCAATTTCTCATGCGATCGCACCCGCCCCCATCGTTTGTGCGATATGGGCAATTTGTTGCCCGTGTCGCACAAAGTCGTAAACCCACGTCCCACGTACTTACCTTCCAAACAACCTCGCTGTGGGCGGCGAACATCTTCTTCCTGAAGGGGGAGGGACGTTCGGTGTCACCGCGACGTCACACATCGACCGACCAATAGAAGCGGAGGGGCGGAAATGAGCGGGACGTAACATCCCGCCCACCTCCTTCCTTCCGCATTACCAGCGAAATGCAGGTAAGCTGCAGTTCAGCGTTCCCGGGGTGTCACACGGAGCGATGTATGCTGCCTCGGGAACGATGAACAACCAGCGCAGAGAAGGACGTGCGATTTTTAGAAAATGAGCGACGTGTCAATGAGCAACGATAAGGTGAGTATTTTTGCTCGTTAACAGACACTCATAGCCGTGACACGCTACGATATGTCAAACGATGCCGGATGTGCGTCACTTACGATGTGACCCCGACGACATATCATTTGATATATCGTAGCGTGTAAAGCCCGCTTTAGGAAACCCTCAAGATTCTTACCCACAGAAGAGGTTAAACTTACCGCCCTATAATTGCCAGACTCAAATTTTGTCAACTTTTTGAATTTTGTCACCACATTTGCTGTTCGCCAGTCTTCTTGCCTTTCCCTCATCCTCTTCCACCATTTCACCCAGATCATGAGTGGGCCAACACTATCATTAATGATTCTCTTACTGTTTCTGTAGTTGACTATTTTTGGATTATTTTTACTTTTTCTATCTGATTCTTTTTCTCTATAATTATTTAATGCCTCATCACTATCATCTTGCCTTAGTTCCCTAGACGCTTTCTTTTTCTCATGTATTATTTACAGCTCTCTTTAGCCTCAGTGTTTTCCTGCTATTCAGGATGATCATAAAAGTGTCCCATGTGAATTGTGTATTTTTACTTCTCCAGACATTGTCCCAGTTTAAAGCACTAAATTTGTCTCTTGGTCGTTGGAAATTTGCCTTCCTGAAGTTTAGTATCCTTGTAGCCTTCTACCATAGATATTATTAGAGCATAAGTGAAAATCCAAGGAACCCACAACCCCAAACATTTGGGCATAACTCCACATCTGTCAGAATGCAGGGGCATCTCCTGTGTACAGCGCCCTCTTCAGGTCACCCACAGCTTGTAAATTGGATTCAGGTCTAGGCTCGGGCTGGGACATTCCAAAACTCTGATCTTCTTCTGGTGAAGCCATTCTTTTGTTGATTTGGAGGTTGCTTATTGTCATTGTCTTGCTGAAAGGTGAAATTAATCTAGCGGAGACCAGAAGGTTTTGATGCAAATCAACTGATATTTGCAACACTCCACTTTGAATAAAGCCCCATTTTCAGCTGCTGAAAAAATCAGCCCAAAAGCACAATGCTGCTTCCACCATGCCTCACTGTGGGTATGGTTTATTTTGGTGATGCAGAGTGTTGGATTTACCCGGAACTCATCTTTTGAAATTCTGGACAAAAACTTCCACCTTGGAACGACGCGGGGTGTGGGGCTGTAGTTGTAGGAAAGTTTTGCTCCCTGGTGGGATGGCTGGATGTGTGTGTTGATGTCGTAAAGGCAGTATGCCAATATAGGCCACATAAAGCCAATGATTTCGACTGGCCAAGACCAGATGACATGTTACTCAAAAGCGGACACTACCAGTTCTTTAAAAACACACCCGGTAGCGAGTACACAATTTCTCATACGTTTTAGTAACACTGAGCATTCTTAAGCACACCTTCTTCAGTTACATTCTTGTTCTGATAGGTACAGCTAAGTTCAGCATGACCCAGCTTAGATACACCATGCAGTCCATGGAAACCATTCTACGCTCCCTGGGGTTCCCGAACTGATTCTGCCTGGATGAGGAGGAGGGTTTTACCAATATGGTGGAATTCAAGCTTCAATCTGTCAGATGCTTGGGGAACTCTCACCTGGGACAGTCTCTTGTCTCATGTGATTTTCCGTTTTGGCCCATTACCTTTAAAAGCTGTAAGCCATTCGGAAACTAACTGAAAGATGTCATTCTATCCAGACCCTTCTTATTGGCTCACTCTGACATGAAGTTCAGTTGCTAGACCTGACTCAGTCTCTTACCCTGTATTTTGGTGGCTTACTTCGAATCATGCACTCCTGGTTCCAGTGTCTTTACTCCTGTCTGCCTTATTCACCCACTGCATGTGGCCTTGACGACCATTCAGACCATAAGTTTGCTATAGTCACACGTGGGGCTCTAACTAACTCTCTCGAAGGAAACTGTCTCTTTCCCTACATACTAATGCCACCCACTATGGGCTAGTGCCAACTTTTAACTATTTCTTGCCCTAATGTCCATTTAACTACATACTATATTGTTACACAATATACAGTACAGACCAAAAGTTTGGACACACCTTCTCATCTCTAGAACAACTGTTAAGAGGAGACTTTGTGCAGCAGTCTTCATGGTAAAATAGCTGCTAGGAAACCACTGCTAAGGACAGGCAACAAGCAGAAGAGGCTTGTTTGGGCTAAAGAACACAAGGAATGGACATTAGACCAGTGGAAATCTGTGCTTTGGTCTGATGAGTCCAAATTTGAGATCTTTGGATCCAACCTCCGTGGCTTTGTAGAAAAGGTGAACGGATGGACTCTTCATGGCTGGTTCCCACCGTGAAGCATGGAGGAGGAGGTGTGATGGTGTGGGGGGGCTTTGCTGGTGACACTGTTGGGGATTTATTCAAAATTGAAGGCATACAGAACCAGCATGGCTACCACAGCATCTTGCAGCGGCATGCTATTCCATCCGGTTTGGATTTAGTTGGACCATCATTTATTTTTCAACAGGACAATGACCCCAAACACACCTCCAGGCTGTGTAAGGGCTATTTGACTAAGAAGGAGAGTGATGGGGTGCTACGCCAGATGACCTGGTCTCCACAGTCACCAGACCTGAACCCAATCGAGATGGTTTGGGGTGAGCTGGACCGCAGAGTGAAGGCAAAAGGGCCAACAAGTGCTAAGCATCTCTGGTAACTCCTTCAAGACTGTTGGAAGATCATTTCCGGTGACTACCTCTTGAAGCTCATCAAGAGAATGCCAAGAGTGTGCAAAGCAGTAATCAAAGCAAAAGGTGGCTACTTTGAAGACCCTAGAATATAAGACATATTTTCAGTAATTTCACACTTTTTTAAGTATTTTATTCCACGTGTGTTAATTCATAGTTTTGATGCCTTCAATGTGAATCTACAACTTTCAGAGTCCTGAAAATAAAGAAAACTCTTTGAATGAGAAGGTGTGTCCAAACTTTTGGTCTGTACTGTACATCATAATTCACATTACATTACCTTCACAATACACAGGACATAATACACATTACATTACCTTCACAATACACAGGACATAATACACATTACACTTCACATGACAATGAGTGGAAACACAAGTCCATCTACTTACAGTCTCATCAGATGTAATACATTTTTCCACATGGTTTTCTCAGACTTGATGTAAGATTTGGCAAAACCTACCTGGGCTTGTATGTTTTTCATAGTAAGAAGAGTCTTCCGTCTTGCCACCTGATCCCACAGCTCAGACATATGAAGAATATTAGAGACTGTTGTCACATGCAGGACACAACCAGTACTTGTTGGAAATTCCTGCAGCTCCTTTAGTGTTGTTGTTGGCCTGTTGTCCGCTTTCCGGACTAATTTTTGCTAGATGTCCAGTACTAGGTAATGTCACTGTTGTGCCAAATTTAAGCCACTTCTTGGGGACGCCTTCACGGTACTCCTGTCAGAATGCACTACTGAAGTTACTGAAGCCACAGGTAATGTAGCTTCAGGGTGCAGTTTAGCAAGCAACCACTAGGAGTCAGCAGAGTAGTCAGTAATCCGAGTCAGCAACAAGAGGTCTAACACAGAAGCCCGGGGAGAGTCAAATCGTGGTCAGGAGCTAGCAAAGAGTCAGGAGCTGAAGGGTAGCATACAAATCAAAAGGGAGAGACGAATGCCGGAGTCAGGAGCGAGGATACAGGTCAGCGGCCAGGAAGTCCAAATACCGATAAGGGAGGAGGACAAACAGTTTAGGACGGGAAAACAGCAGACAGGAACGGGTAGTCAGGGACCAGGACAACCAGACGAACGGGGGAGGGTACAAGTCAGGACACAGTAGCAGGGAGGAAGGACAGATTGGGAACACTCAACAGAACCAGTATACATGCTCCAAAGCAGAAATATCACTGGCACTGAACCATAGGTGCAGCGGCAAGATATAGCGTCCTGGGATCCAGAATGAAGCAAGGGAAGTTAACCCCTCACATGACCAGACCAGAGCTAAGTATAACCACAAGAGGGAAAAGCCAGCCGGGATCGTGACAACTTCTTGTTATATCTAATGCCTTGGAAGATTTTTGTACTCTTCTCCTGACTGATTACCTTTAATAATGAGATCCCTTTGCTGTGTTGTCCGCTATTTCGGACCATGGCTTTTGCTGTAAAATTCAACTAAGAAAAGGTCAAGAAAATCCTCTTAGAACAGCAAAACTTTATATGGGGTTAATCAGGATCCCTTTAACTGATGGCAGCCGTGTACTGACTACCATGTAACGTGTGTAAATGAGATTGCCAAATTCTGAACACAACCACATTCCCAAGAGGGTACTGAAACTTTTGCAACCAAATAATTTTTTATTTTAACCCTCAAAATGATTTTTGTTTCATACTCAATGGCTTGGTATAGGTTATGGTCGACATTAAAGATGGAAAAAGTTCTGAATTCTGATTCTTTTTGGTAGGATTTTTTTTTACATAAAAAAATGCATTTTAACAGGGGTGTGTAGACTTACACACTGTATATTGGAGTGCGCTGTTTTTGTAAATTGTGAATTCCTCTGGAGGGCGGCTCCAGCTCATAATAAAATAACCCCTTGTTAGGATTTCTAATTAACTGTGTCTACGCAGACCGCACTCCAAAGACGCTCAACTTCCTCGTTACAAAAGGCCGAGACCATGAAGAGATCACTTGAGATGAGGACGAGAGGTTGTTCTGGAGTGAGATTGATGTCCCACATAATGCGAGGGGGGGGGGGGTTATTATAAATTATGTCACAACCACTGAGCTCGGGCCGCACTCTCTATGTCACTTTGCAATTACACTTGTCAATGAGTAACTTGCTCCATCCTAAGTCGCCTCGTTAAGTCTCCGGAGCACCACTCCCTAACGCTCAGCTCTCGAATCTTCACCAGAAGGCTGAATACTGTGTCATCTTGTAGTTACAGCCCACTCAGATGGTCAGTCGTCTCATTTTAGAGCAAAATTTGCTAAAAAATGTCAAAAATCTGTAGCTGGTTACTCCCATGTGCTGTAAGAAGTTGAGTTAGGAGAAGGTGCGGTGCTCATCAGTGCGGCTTTAGACAAAGTGTAGCCCCAGGCAGGTGCCCCAAATTCTGCACTCGAATAATGATAGTACTAGTATGTGCTCTAACCCCTAGCCTGTCTAATGGATGATATCTAGCAATCATGATCATGATGAAGATTAGTGATCAGGGAACGTACTCAGCACTATTCGTTACCCAAGAGAATATTAAGGTATTCACGATAGCAAAGCTGTAGACATCTTTGCTATTGGTATTATTGTGATTGGGAGGCGCAGTGAAAAAAAATCAGGTGCGGTCATTAAAGCATAAGAATTTTACTTACTGAGTTTCCGTATGGCTGTCACACTGCTTCCGGGTCCGATCATTAAAGTTCATGAATATGCATTGCTTCCCCCACCCACCCTCTGTGCTGGAGTCTGTGATTGGTTGCCCTCACACTAGCTGTCTGGGTCCTCGGAATGTTCGAGTTTAAAAATAAATCATTGGAAAAAATGGTGCAGGGTTCTCCATATTTTAATACACAGTGCAGATAAAGCACACGACGACAGGCTGCAGCCCCCAACTGTGTGCGTTATCTTGACTGTATATTAAAATATGAGGGATCCGATGCTTTTTTAAAATTATAAAAATAAATAATTTAAAAGAATGTTGTGATGCCCCCCCCCCAATTTTGATACCCAACCAAGATAATGAGGACAGCTGGGGCTGGTAGTCTCAGGCTGGGGAAGCCCATGGTTATTGGGCCCCCCTCAACCTTCACATAGCAGCCCACAGCCGCCCCAAAATTGTTGTATCTATTAGGTGCTCCAATTCCAGGAGTTTCCCTGGCTCATCCTGATTGCCCTGGTGCAGTGGCAATCGAGGTAATGTAAGGGGTTAGTGACAGCTGTGAATTGTCAAAAAAAAAATCACATCTCACAGTTGTAGCTCTGCCAGTGTGTCCCTGATGCTGCAGTGATCGGTCACGTTTTCTACTGTGACCACGCACTGCGACCTCAGATGTAGTAGAGCCAGGATCATTGTGAGACCATGTGGGTTATATCGCACCTGCAGGGGTATATTGGGAGTTAACAAATTAGAGAAAGAGGGTGTTTTTTTTTTTTATAAAATTAAAATTAAAAAAAAGGATTTTTCACTGTGTTTTCTGTTTATTTCTTTACACTTACAGGTTTAGTAATGGGGTGGTCTCATCGCCTTCCCTTCCCAGCCGCTCAGCGGTGGCTACTCCATCCTCAGTCCCTGCTGCTGTCTCTAAAGGCCTGTGCATGCTGCGCTGACCTCCTGAGAATTCCCTCACCCGGAAGTGCCTCTCAGCATGGGTGAGAGGCATCAGGTATTTAAGGCACCTTCCCCTTAAGGGAGGTGCCTGGGCAATGAGTTCTATACATTGCTAGTTCTCAAGTCCCTTTGTGCAGCGACTGCTGTTACTTTGCTGTGTGCTGTTGTCAATTCCTATCTGAGTTTCAGTGCATTACAAGTCTGCTGCTGCTTCTCCTACGGTATCCGCTGCCTCTGCTGCAAGTATCCACACCGGCTGCTCATACGATATCCATTGCTGCTGCTGTAAGTATCCACTTTCGCCGCTCCTATGATCGCCGCTGCTGCTGCTTCTACAACTAGAGACTTTTTGTATCTGTGGTGACAGCTGCCAAGGTACTGTTGATTGCCTGGGGTTGCCTTCTTTTGGCTACCTATCAGCATATGTGCCTATCGCCTCCTCTGGTGGCTTTAGTGTAAAATCGGTGACCGATCCAGTTCGCTCCTCCAGGCCAGTGATCGGAACCTTCGGTCCAGTGGATCCACTAACCCCATGCTCACCTGGCAAGCATAACACACAAAAGAAGACGTTACCTGGCTCCTCGAGCTACTACCTGCACCACTGACCCTTTTCCCCCCATATCTGCTTCAGTCCCTTTCCTCAGCTGTCACCACTCAACTAAAATATTTAACCTCTCTCTTTCCTCCAATATCCTTCCCTCCACCCTTAAACATGATTTCATTACCCCTTTGATTAAAAACAAAATCCCTTGACCAGAATTGTGTAATCTCCCCTTCATCTCTACACTTCTGGAATGCTTGGTCCAGTCTCATCTAATTCGCTATCTTTCAGATAATTCTCTTCTTGACCCTTTACAATCCAGTTTCCCTTACTTACACTCTACTGAAATTATCCTCTCCAATCCATCCTGAATGCGGCAGTCAGGATCATACGAGGGGCGATCCAAAAGTAATGATAATCAATAATAAACACAATGAATATATTAAAAAAATAATTATTTTTCTACATAGTCTCCTAACAAGTCTATACATTTAGTCCATCTCTTTTCTAAACTTACAATTCCCTTCGAAAAAAATTCTTGATCTTGACCCTCAAAAAAAATCCCCAACAGCAGTTATCACGTCACTATTGTCGTCAAATTTCTTGCCCCGGAGGTGTTCCTTGAGGCGAGGAAAGGGAAAAAGTCAATGGGAGCTAGATCTGGCAAAAAGGGGGGGGGGGTGTTCCACCAGTTAAAAGCCCGCTTCTTGAATGGTTGCCATGGCAACTGCAGCTTTGTGAGCCGGGGCGTTATCTTGGTGAAACAGCACTCCAGCCCGCAGTTTGCCGCGCCTTTTTTCCTTGATAGCCTCCCGCAATCTTCTTATTTGTTCTGCGCAGTAGGAGCCCGTAATAGCGGCTCCCTTCTCCAAATAGTCCACCATAATAATTCCTTCAGCGTCCCAAAAAACGGACGCCATTACCTTCCCTGCTGAGCTTGATACTTTGAATTTCTTCGGCATCGGTTCGTCGCCTCGTTTCCATGTCATCGATTGTTGTTTAGTTTCGGGATCAAAGTGGTGGATCCAGGTCTCGTCCATGGTCAAAAAAGGGACAAAAAATTCTCCTTGTCTGCTTGGAACTTTTCGAGATTTGCTATTTAAATGTCAACTCGTTTCTTCTTTTGCTCGTCGGTTAACATTTTTGGCACCCAACGCGCGGAGACCTTTCTCATATGCAATTCTTTTGCAAGGATTCTTTGAATACTGCCATATGAGATCCCTGTGACCTCAGCTACATGCCTGATAGTCACTCTTCGATCTGCCAATACAACTTCTTCAACTTTTTTCACGTTTTCTTCATAGAGGGACGTGGATGGGCGTCCTTCACGATATTCATCTTCCGTCTATGTTCTTCCCAGCTTAAATTCCTTGGCCCAGCGTGCAACTGTGGAATATGGAGGAGAAGAGTCCCCCAATGTTTCCACCAAGTCGCTGTGTATGTCCTTGGTAGTCATTTTTTTAAAGCACAGGTATTTGATGACCGCTCTGAGCTCGTTTTTTTCCATTTTGATGTTCACTCCTCGGCAGTTCATATTCAAATGAATGTAGCTCCCGGGAATCGTGGCCTATTTAAGTGATTTTTCTTTCCTGGACTAGTGGGTACCTAAGAGAGAAGAAAACATTTTATTTTAATTTCTGTGTGCAATAGAAATAACCGATTATCATTACTTTTGGATCGCCCCTCGTATATCTGTCCAGCCGCTACCACGATGCCTCCATCCTGTGCCAGTCATTACACTGGTTACCTATCTGCTACGGAATACAGTACAAACTTATCGCTCTCCATCTCTAACCTCTACACAGTTCTGCACCACTCTATATCTATTCCCTCATCTCTGTCGATCACCCTACACATTCTCTTGATTCTGCAACTGATCTAAGACTAACGTCCTTCATAATCCAAACCTTGCACCTCCATCTCCAAGACTTCTTTCGTGCTGCACCAGTTTTCTGGAATGCACTACCCCAGATGAACCAACTAATGCCTAGACCCCAAGTTTTTAAGTGTGCTTTATAAACCCATCTCTCAGACAAGTCTATGACCTCAACTCATTAACCTAACTATCCCCTGTTCCCTCTTTTATATATTAAACAGAATCTGCTCCCTTCTATTCAATTATTATTATTATTATTACCATAATTCTGCCCCTATGTACGGTGATAGAACTGGAGAAATAACAGGAGAGAGACTGAAGAAGGGACAACTGGATGTGCAACCAGAAGTCTTCTAATATGGTCACATACCCCAAGGTGAAGTGGAAGACCTCCGTGGTGCCAGACCATATTTTCTGTTTTGGAGGCATATCCATATGTAAATATAGGCAAAAAATATATACATTGTCAGGGCTATGTCTCTGTATTTTGAGACTAGTGACGGATCAGGACTAGAGTCTCTCTTTGTCATCTGAGACTCTACATATTAAATGTGCTTTCTTTATTTGGGTGTGGCAAGGGTTAATGTCAGTCTTCCTTGACAGAAACTTCTGACTCCTAGTCAGATGTTTTCGGTTTGAGACCACTCCCAGTCACTTTATATATATAGCAGAGGGTGCAGGGTATTGTCTTTGCCATTTGGATTCTGGGCCTGGAGGTGGAAGGAGCTGCTGGAGTAGTTGCTGTTAGTTGCAGTTTAGGCTACAAAACTGGTGCCTGTCTGCAGACTACTTGTTAGTTTTAAAAACAACCTCCACTCAAAAATATTATGTATTGCAAAGTGTGCACAGTACCAACATTCCAAGCTGTACTATTGAAAAAATGAGATTTTTGGCAAAAAATTGCAATTTTTCGAGCCACCCCGCCAACGTCACGGCAAATCTCCTGGGGCAGTCCTAACACTAAAATATTTTTATTTAAAGTGTGCCATGTGGCCTCACATATGCAAAATTAGGACTGCACAGCACGTACCTTGTGCTTTTCAGTCACCGTCTCCATGACTGATTCATGGTTGTGGGCGGGACAGGCCCGAGCACATGCTGCTTAGAATAAATAGCCAGTGGACGGGGTTGGATGGCCAGTGTGAACAGCCACCAACCGCCAAAAATCAGGACAGATGGAAAAATAAACATGAGGTGCACTGCAAGATGAGAATCAACTGGGACCCTATATAACAAGAAAAAAAAACAGCATAAAAACAACCTCCACTCAAAAATATTATGTATTGCAAAGTGTGCACAGTACCAACATTCCAAGCTGTACTATTGAAAAAATGAGATTTTTGGCAAAAAATTGCAATTTTTCGAGCCACCCCGCCAACGTCACGGCAAATCTCCTGGGGCAGTCCTAACACTAAAATATTTTTATTTAAAGTGTGCCATGTGGCCTCACATATGCAAAATTAGGACTGCACAGCACGTACCTTGTGCTTTTCAGTCACCGTCTCCATGACTGATTCATGGTTGTGGGCGGGACAGGCCCGAGCACATGCTGCTTAGAATAAATAGCCAGTGGACGGGGTTGGATGGCCAGTGTGAACAGCCACCAACCGCCAAAAATCAGGACAGATGGAAAAATAAACATGAGGTGCACTGCAAGATGAGAATCAACTGGGACCCTATATAACAAGAAAAAAAACAGCATAAAAACAACCTCCACTCAAAAATATTATGTATTGCAAAGTGTGCACAGTACCAACATTCCAAGCTGTACTATTGAAAAAATGAGATTTTTGGCAAAAAATTGCAATTTTTCGAGCCACCCCGCCAACGTCACGGCAAATCTCCTGGGGCAGTCCTAACACTAAAATATTTTTATTTAAAGTGTGCCATGTGGCCTCACATATGCAAAATTAGGACTGCACAGCACGTACCTTGTGCTTTTCAGTCACCGTCTCCATGACTGATTCATGGTTGTGGGCGGGACAGGCCCGAGCACATGCTGCTTAGAATAAATAGCCAGTGGACGGGGTTGGATGGCCAGTGTGAACAGCCACCAACCGCCAAAAATCAGGACAGATGGAAAAATAAACATGAGGTGCACTGCAAGATGAGAATCAACTGGGACCCTATATAACAAGAAAAAAAACAGCATAAAAACAACCTCCACTCAAAAATATTATGTATTGCAAAGTGTGCACAGTACCAACATTCCAAGCTGTACTATTGAAAAAATGAGATTTTTGGCAAAAAATTGCAATTTTTCGAGCCACCCCGCCAACGTCACGGCAAATCTCCTGGGGCAGTCCTAACACTAAAATATTTTTATTTAAAGTGTGCCATGTGGCCTCACATATGCAAAATTAGGACTGCACAGCACGTACCTTGTGCTTTTCAGTCACCGTCTCCATGACTGATTCATGGTTGTGGGCGGGACAGGCCCGAGCACATGCTGCTTAGAATAAATAGCCAGTGGACGGGGTTGGATGGCCAGTGTGAACAGCCACCAACCGCCAAAAATCAGGACAGATGGAAAAATAAACATGAGGTGCAGCATGTGCTCGGGCCTGTCCCGCCCACAACCATGAATCAGTCATGGAGACGGTGACTGAAAAGCACAAGGTACGTGCTGTGCAGTCCTAATTTTGCATATGTGAGGCCACATGGCACACTTTAAATAAAAATATTTTAGTGTTAGGACTGCCCCAGGAGATTTGCCGTGACGTTGGCGGGGTGGCTCGAAAAATTGCAATTTTTTGCCAAAAATCTCATTTTTTCAATAGTACAGCTTGGAATGTTGGTACTGTGCACACTTTGCAATACATAATATTTTTGAGTGGAGGTTGTTTTTATGCTGTTTTTTTTCTTGTTATATAGGGTCCTACTTGTTAGTTTTACTCTGTTGTTTTCCCCCTTGTCTGTCTTACCTTCTCTTGGTGTGTTGTTTTAGTGCAGCAGTGGGACTTGTGATCCTTACCTTCCCACTCAGTAGCCAGTGCTTACGGCAGGGTCCCTCAGGGCTTCAGGTTCTTACTGGGCGACAGGTGAGGACCCTGCATAGGGACTGGCTAAAAGTGCAGGGTATAGCGGTAGGTAAGTGAGGAGGTGCCCATCTTTCCTCTCACTAGTGCTAGGACCCACCCTTGTTATTGTGTCCCCGGTGTACCCTTGTATTTTGTGTGTTTTACCTGACACCAAATATTCCATCCTGTGATGTATATATAAGTATAATAAATAATAAAAGTCAAGAAAAAAAATCAGCAAAAACTCCACAAGTATAACTTAAAAAAATAAATAACCTGTATTAAATATGACATAAATTAATTTGAACATATTTCTTATCATCAGGACAACCGCAACCAAAAACATAACAAGTCTTTTTTTCTTCAATTCTGTGGACATATATAAGACAACATAAGATCCACCTCGTTCTTGATGACTTGAGGTCCCGGGTGGATATTGTCGGGAAGATAGTGGCAGGATGTCATGTCCCAGACATCCAGGATTATCACTCCCATTCCCTTGAAGGCCGCCCTCAGTAAAATGTCCAGCTGAAGAGACAACCAGTCACTGCCGTATATCGACTTATAACCAGTATTGGCCGATTTGATGAACACCGTCGTCTCAGGGCTTCGAAAAAGTAGAGATGTGATTGCTCGACGGACTCTCTCCAGCCTTTCTATATAAACCATCACAGGGTATGTGGTAAAGTGGGCCCATAAGGTGAGAATGATCACGGTGTGGGGCCCTCCACCGATCCCGGCCATGTCAGACGATTCATAGTGTATGTCGGACACCATGGTCTTGGTGGTCCTTATGGGTAATCCATGAGTTCGCCATCGCATGACCAGACCAGCAGTGGCATCTACAGCTATCAGAGGTCCTGACTTGTAATTGACATGAAGGTCTATTCTCTTTAGACCTACAGACAAAATAAAACATATTTTTGAGGTATGTAGGATTTTATTTTTTAAATATTTAACACTTTTTGCTCACAAAAAGATCATAATAGACCTTTTGGGGCATTTCAACATTTAAATACTTTTAAAAATTTTTTACTTCCCCTGTAACTAGGGCTGGTAATTTAGCTCCAGTTACAGGGGAAGTTCTGCCTCCTTCCTGCATAGCAGAACTGACTGTGTCTCCTAGGATTCATAAGCTCTTGCTCTCTTTCTATAACTAGCAATCACATGGTCACTAGGTCCAGAAGAGGAAGTGCTATCAGAGCTCCCTAATCGGTCTAAACAGCTCTCACTCAGAGCTGTGTATATAGCATTAGAGAAGGCACAGACACTGTCATGTAAAACTCTGGAAGGGTCCTCACCCCCCTCTGCCATCAGCCACAGATCGTCATGACGATTATCTGATCGGCCTGAAAGTTTAGGTATTTATGACTTTGGGTGATGGTAGAACTGCAGCCAAAGGATGCATAGAAAGACATCCCTTTGTTCTATTGGAGGGAAAAACTTCTAAAACTGTTTTTAAGCGCCACGTTAATGCTAGAAAAATTAAAAGCATATTGCCAGAATTCCTGTGGAGCGCTGAACTCAGCGCACCGTTTAGCTTCACGGGAAGATCGCTGGTAGCGCAACAAATGAGTATTGGCCATTAAAATCATGCTAGATGCGTTGTGTTTGGTGTCTATGTAAATGTAAAATCGAGATATAAAATATGATGCTAATATCTTTCACCTGAGTGGCCCAGGGGTAAAGATACTTGAAAAGCTAGAATTAAAGAACTTTGTGGCAATCTCGGCACAGCCCACAAGAGACTGTAAAATGAGGTCACAAAGAGGGGGGGTTACCTAAAGGCAGAAGAGCGACTAGCTCCTTGCAGGGGTGAGTCAGTACTGGAGGGCATCAGTAAGGCGGGCTTTACACGCTGCGACATCGCTAGCAATTGCTAGCGATGTCCAGTGCGATAGCACCCGCCCCCGTCGCACCTGCGATATGTGGTGATTGCTGCCATAGCGAACATTATCGCTACGGCAGCTTAACACACATATACCTGCTCGGCGACGTCGCTGTGACTGCCGAACAATCCCTCCTTCAAGGGGGAGGTGCGTTCGGCGTCACCGCGACGTCACTAATCGGCCGGCCAATAGAAGCGGAGGGGTGGAGATGAGCGGGACATAACATCCCGCCCACCTTCTCCCTTCCACATTGCCGTCGGGACGCAGGTAAGGAGATGTTTGTCACTCCTGCAGGTTTACACACAACGATGTGTGGAGCTGCAGGAACGACAAACATTATGGAAATGAACGACGTGACACAGATCAGCGAGATTGTACACTTCTGTGCTCGTTCATCGTCGCACCTAGGATTTACACGCTGCGATGTCGCTACCGGTGCCTGATGTGCGTCATTAACGACGTGACCCCGACGATATATCGGTAACGATGTTGCAACGTGTAAAGCCCGCCTAAGGGTGATACTGGCCGATTCTACCATCATCTTCTCTTGGAGTCCCTCCCTCCCTAAATTCAGACATCACATCTATGGCACGAGTTTAGTAAGTTTCACGTTTATACCTTTTATTTTTATGTAACTGTCTATACTGTATTTGTATTGTTCCCTTTTCCAAATTCTTGTATATTTTTTTAAACACTGCCTATTTTCAGATTAAATATATAAAATTTAATAGTTTCTTTCCTCATGCTTTATATACGAATCCAAAGAACCCGAAGGGCCTTATGCTATCTGAAACGGGTCCCCAGCTAACCCGAAAAGCTGGGTGGTGGCAGCGTAATTATTATTGCATAGAATTATTGGAGTGCTATCATTAAGGGTACCGAGGTATATATATATTCCATTAGCGGGAATCGGATATATATTCATTTACCCTTGCTGTGAGACCTCCAATATTTGGCATTATTAGCTCAGCAGCTTCATTCTGTTCATTGTCCTGCAGTACCAAAAGTGGCCTGCCGACAAGAGGGGCACTAGAGAGTACTCGTGGTTGTGACAAATCAGCAAACAGCTACGGGATATCTGAGTGACTCCCCCGGCTGTTCATGACAAATTGGTGGCAAGCGGTGGGATATAGAGCATTAGTGATCTGGTTTGAGCAATTAACCCTTTCACTAAAAACTTTCAAAAGTTTTGAGGATTGAACTCAGTGTTTAAATATACCTGGAACAATACTGTATGTGTAGCAGTTACCCCCTCCCTTCTCTCTTGGTTTTCTATCCTAATCTTTTATTTGGCAATGATGAATGCTGTGACAGAAGCCTGGTACAATCAGCAGAAGAAGGAGGTTCTTGCTGCACTCTGCAGATCCAAGTTGATTGATGCCCATGGCAAGAAGAGGCAGGACCTGATTAAAGAACTTTTACAATGGGACGCAGAGCATGTCCGTTCCCCCAGTGCTGAATAAGAGGAGGCAAGCCAAGCCCAAGATGGTGCTGCTGCAGAGTCCCCACCATCAACTGCAAGCCAGAGCAGTGACCGGGGCAACATGGACTCCTACCTGCAGGTGGCCCTACAGCAACTCGCAGCGGAGGATCGGGAGGGACGGCTGAACCTCATTCAGCAATACTGAGAGGCTGAGAGAGCAGAGCGAGAGGTTGAGAGAGCCGAGCGCCAGGCCCAGGCTGAGAGAGCCGAGCGAGAGGCTTAGAGAGCCGAGCGAGAGCGCCAAGTCCAGAGAGACCATGAATTGAAGTTCCTCAAAGCCCAGCAGCAGACATCTTCCTCACTGAACGGTGAGTCCAATATAGCCAACAGCTGTAAGCCCTGACCGGAGCACTTTCCTGTGATGGAAAAGGATGGGGACTTGGACACCTTTCTGAGGGGATTTGAAAAGACTTGCTTGCAGTACCAGTGGCCCCCAGCACAATGGGCACGATACTGAACCCCAGGGCTGCGAGGCAAGGCCCTGGATGCGTTTGCCAGTCTCCCTCAAGAGCAGAGTGGAGACTATGAGGCCATAAAGCAGGCCCTAATACGGAACTATCAGCTGAGCCAGAGATGTACCGCAAAAGTTCCGGACCCTCCAGCGTGGACCACATGACAGCAGCAGAGACTTTGTGGATGGGCTCCGGACCAACTTTAACCAATGGGCCCAAGGACTGTCCGCCACCACTGGTGAGCAGATAAAAGACCTGATGGTAAAGGACCAATTCCTACACACGTGTCCTGCGGACGTGCGACAGTTCGTGATGGACCGGGAACCAAAGGATGCAAAAACAGCAGCACAGATTGCCGTTACCTATGAAGCCAACCGTGCATCGGGGTGCGGAAGCCATCCACCGTCAGCTGGAAAGGGGGTAAGATGACAACTACGACCACCCCTGCCCCTACCAGCCGACCTCCCGTAGGTCCTGTGTCATCCACCAGTGCCCGGCCCACCTCTGACACTCGCAGGTGTTTTTCCTGCAACCAGCCTGGACACCTCAGCTCCACTTGCCCAGAGAGGCAGAAGAGGAACCCCACATGCAGGGCCCAAGGGCCTAGTGCAGCTGTCTTTTTGGTGGGGGAGGCGAGTGGTAGGGCCTGCGAAAACCTACACTCCGTCACCGTGGGCGGAATCCCCTCTGGGACTCAAGAACACTGGAGCCGACCGAACCCTGATCCGCCCCGAACTGGTGCCTCCTGAAAACTTTATCCCGGGAAAACTCCTGACTGTCACTGGGGTTGGGGGTGTTCGCCAATCTTTCCCAATGGCCCGGGTTTCTCTCGACTGGGGTGCGGGGAGAAGGTGGAGGGAAGTGGGGGTGTCCGAACATCTACCAACCAATGTTTTATTGGGGACTGATTTGGGACGATTGGTTGCACAATTTCTCCCTGATGATCCTCTCCAATCCAATAGGTCACGTGATACAAATGTTGTTGAGAAGTCATGTGATGCAAATGTTGTTGATAAGTCATGTGATGCAAGCGCTGTTAAGTCATGTGACCCGAATGCGGATATCCAGAAAGTGATTACAAATGTTGTGCACGGTAATAAAGTAGAGGTTTGTACAGGGGAACTCAGCCATGCCACGCTGCAGGGTGATGTGGCTGAGGCCGTCCCCAAGGTAGTAAGTGTCTGTGCTGACAGAGATGGAGGCAGACATGAGAACCACGAGGAAAGTGGTCAAATGCAGCAGACCAGTGTCACAGCAGACAGTGACACAGCCGGTGGTAGCTGCCCCAGGATTGGTGCTGCTCCTAAGGTACTATGGGATGAGGAGCAAGTAGCACCCAGAGTCGGTCAGGCTAATGGGGAAGAGTTGTTATCTCCCCGGGAGACAGCCTTCATCGGTGCTGTCACCCGCAGTCAGAGTGCCCAGAACACAAATGAAACCTTGCCTTCTGACACCTCTTCACCCAGAGGGATACTGGAACTGGTTACGGACCCAGAGCAGGTCCCAGAGGGTCCCGATGAGGTTGGAACCTTAACGTCACTTTTGGCTGCCTCTAGCCAAGAGTTCCAGGTGGCTCTACGAACTGATGCCAGTCTAGAGATGTTAAGGGACCTCGCAGAGAAGTCCTCCTCCGAGACTGATAAGGAGAGGGTATTCTGGGACCAGGGGAGGTTGTACCGGGAGACTGTTCCCTGTTACCCCCAACAGGAGTGGCTGAAGGAAAGACAGCTGGTGGTGCCTCACCGCTTTAGGAGTGAGTTCCTGCGGATTGCCCATGAGATCCCACACGCTGGACACTTGGGGGTCAGAAAAACCAAGGCCCGGCTGTCTCACCACTTCTTTTGGCCCAAAATGGGGACAGATGTTGCCAATTACTGCCGCTCCTGTATCACATGTCAAAGAGTGGGAAAGTCATGGCCTGCTCCCAAAGCTCCCCTGATCTCTTTGCCGGTGATAGAGGAGCCTTTCCAGAGGGTCTCTGTAGACATCGTCGGGCCTCTGGCTGTCCCCAGCAGCTCTGGAAAACATTTCATCCTTACTGTGGTAGACTATGCTACCCGGTATCCGGAGGCAGTGGTTCTGTCCTCAGTTAGGGTCGATAAGGTGACAGATTCCCTCCTGGCCATATTCTCTCGAGTAGGATTTCCCAGGGAGATGCTTACCGACCAGGGGACTCAGTTCATGTCTCGTCTAATGGAGGCTCTCTGTAAGAAAATGCAGGTGCAACATCTGGTATCAAGCGCCTATCACCCACAGACCAATGGTTTGTGTGAGCGATTTAATGGTACCTTTAAGCAGATGCTTAAGATGCTGGTTGAGTCACATGGACGCGACTGGGAGTGGTATCTCTCACACCTGCTGTTTGCCTACAGAGAGGTACCACAGGCCTCAATGGGGGTTTCCCCCTTCAAGCTCCTGTATGGCAGACGAGTCCAGGGGCCTCTTGGTCTGGTAAGGGAATCCTGGGAAGAGGAACTGAACTCCCCAGAAGTGTCCATTGTGGAGTATGTCATTCGGCTCCGTGACAAAATGCAGTCAATGACACGGCTGGTGCACAAGAATATGGTGCAAGCCCAGGCCAGCCAGAAGCGATGGTACAACCAACACGCTCGAGAGCGGGTGTACGAAGTGGGTCATAAGGTGTGGGTCCTAGTCCCAATGACCCAGAACAAGCTTCAGGCGGCCTGGGAGGGTCCATACCTTGTGCATCAGCGCCTCAATGACGTAAACTACGTGGTTACCATCGACCATGCCAGGAAGAGGCAAAAGGTCTTCCATGTCAACATAATGAAAGCTCATCATGACAGGGAAGCCTTCGCCCTTCCTGTGTGTAGCCTTCCCGAGGAAGGCGCGAAAGCGATGTCTTGGTGGACTTGCTCGCCTCGGCCCAGGATGGAGGGTCTATCGAGGAGGCGGCATTCAACCCACAGCTATCCATGGACCAAAGGTCCCAGCTGCAGGAGGTATTCCGGCCCTATCTGATGACCTTCACGAATGTCCCAGGGACGACATTCCTAGCCACCCACCAGGTGGACACAGGGAGTCATTCCCCTGTCCGTCAACCCCCATACCGTGTCTCCCTAGAGGTACAAAAGGACAAAAAAAGGGAGATCGATGAAATGCTAGTCCTGGGGGTGATCCAGAGGTCCAAAAGTGCACAGGCATCACCTGTAGTTTTGGTTCCAAAAAAGGACCAGACAACCTGGTTTTGTGTGGACTACAGGAGGCTAAATGCAATCACAGCACCCGATGCGTACCCAATGCCACGCATCGATGAGCTACTGGATTGCTTAGCCGGGGCCCGTTACCTGACAATCATGGACCTGAGTCGAGGGTACTGGCAGATTCCTATGTCCAAGGAAGCACAAGAAATGTCCGCCTTC
Organism: Anomaloglossus baeobatrachus; assembly: GCF_048569485.1. Classification (NCBI taxonomy): domain Eukaryota; kingdom Metazoa; phylum Chordata; class Amphibia; order Anura; family Aromobatidae; genus Anomaloglossus; species Anomaloglossus baeobatrachus. Next base: position 674,643,151 of record NC_134356.1, on the reverse strand, counting down.
ATCACCCCATTCGGGCTGTATGAATCCCTCGTCATGCCCTTTGGCATGAGAAATGCTCCTGCCACTTTCCAGCGATTGGTCGACCAGCTGCTCGAGGGACTAGGAGGGTTTGCAGTCGCTTACCTGGATGACATTGCCATCTTTAGTCCCACTTGGGAGGAACACCTGGGGCACCTGGAGCAGGTGCTCAGGCAGATCCAAAGCGCTGGTCTGACTATAAAGCCAGGGAAGTGTCAGATCGGCATGACGGAGGTACAGTACCTCGGACACCGAGTGGGTGGCGGAGCCCTGAAACCAGAGCCAGGCAAGGTTGATGCCATCACCTCCTGGCCTACCCCCAAGTCAAAGAAGCAGGTGATGTACTTCTTGGGTACGGCACGGTACTATAGGAAGTTCGTTCCTAACTATAGTGCTCTTGCTAAGCCATTGACGGACCTCATCAAAAAGAAGCTACCGCAAGTAGTCACCTGGACAGATAGATGACTGTGAACAGTCCTTTAGAGCACTGAAAGCTGCCCTCGCCAGTTCCCCAATTCTACAAGCCCAAGACTTCACCCGACGGTTCATAGTTCAGACAGATGCCAGTGCATTTGTCCTGGGTGCAGTACTCAGCCAGGTAAATGGGGAGGGAGAAGAGCATCCGGTGGTGTTTCTCAGCCGCATGCTCTTATCCCGGGAAGTGGCCTACGCCATTGTGGAGAAGGAGTGCCTCGCCATAGTGTGGGCCCTGCGCAAGCTGCAGCCCTACCTATATGGACGCAACTTCACCATAGTAACAGACCACAACCCTATCAGCTGGCTACACCAGGTGGCCGGCGACAATGGTAAGCTACTGTGGTGGAGCTTGGCACTACAGCAGTATGATTTTACCATTCAACACAAGAAGGGTGTTGAGCATGGCAACGCTGACGGGCTGTCCCGGCAGGGGGATGCCAGCGAGGTAGCCTTAGGAGACGATCGGCAAATCAATCTCCCATGCTACCTCAAAAAGGGGGAGGTGTCATGTAAAACTCTGGAAGGGTCCTCACCCCCCTCTCTGCCATCAGCCACAGATCGTCATGATGATTATCTGATCGGCCTGAAAGTTTAGGTATTTATGACTTTGGGTGATGGTAGAACTGCAGCCAAAGGATGCATAGAAAGACATCCCTTTGTTCTATTGGAGGGAAAAACTTCTAAAAACCGTTTTTAAGCGCTACAATAATGCTAGAAAAATGAAAAGCATATTGCCAGAATCCCTGTGGCGCGCTGAACCCAGCGCACCGTTTAGCTTCACGAGAAGATCGCTGGTAGCGCAACAAATGAGTATTGGCCAGTAAAATCATGCTACATGCGTTGTGTTTGGAGTCTATGTAAATGTAAAATCGAGATATAAAATATGACGCTAATATCTTTCACATGTGTGGCCCAGGGGTAAAGATATGTCAAAAACTAGAATTAAAGAACTTTGTGACAATCTCGGCAGAGCCCACAAGAGACTGTAAAATGAGGTCACAGAGAGGGGGTTACCTAAAGGCATAAGAGCGACTAGCTCCTTGCAGGGGTGAGTCAGTACTGGAGGGCATCAGTAAGGGTTATGCTGGCCGATTCTACCATCTTCTTCTCTTGGAGTCCCTCCACTCCCTAAGTTTGGACGTCACATCTATGGCACGAGTTTAGTAAGTTTCACGTTTATATCTTTTATTTTTATGTAACTGTCTATACTGTATTTGTATTGTTCCTTTTTGTAAATTCTTGTATATTTTTTAAATACTGCCTATTTTCGGATTAAATATATAAAATGTAATAGTTTCTTTCCTCATGCTTTATATATGAATCCAAAGAACCCGAAGGGCCTTATGCTATCTGAAACGAGTCCCCAGCTATCCCGAAAAGCTGGGTGGTGGCAGCGTAATTGTTATATCATAGAATTATTGGAGTGCTATCATTAAGGGTTCCAAGGTATATATATATTCAATTAGCGGGAATCGGGGATATATACATTTACCCTTGCTGTGAGACTTCCAATATTTGGCATTATTAGCTCAGCAGCCTCATTCTGTTCATTGTCCTGCAGCACCAAAAGTGGCCTGCTGGCAAGAGGGGCGCTAGAGAGTAGTCGTGGTTGTGACAAATCAGCGAACAGCTGCGGGATATCTGAGTGACTCCCCTGGCTGTTCATGACAGACGCTATTAAACCATCTCTACATTCTTTATGGGGAATCCAGCTGTGTGCGACACAAGATGTTGTGTAGCTACTTTAATTTTGAAACAAGAGAACAAGAGTAGAAATGCTTCAAATATTTTTATTATTAGTAATAGTCATAAAAAAAGGGGGTACAAAGAGGGTCTATAATGACCAAGACAATTTCAATATGGCACAAGGTGGGGACCTAGATGTAAAAGGTAGGCAAAGAACACACGGACAGTCAGCTGCACTTCACAAGGACTGTGAAACATTCATTTGCCAAAGACACAGCCATGTGAAACAGTGAATTGCTACTAAAAAAAGTACTCTTTCAGTGTCGCCATAAAGGAGCATTCACAGGAACACATGACCATGTCAAAGGGCAAAGCCAGGGGGTCAGCAAAAACAATAAATATGCATCATCACCCCAGTAACATGCATACAGAGTGGAAGTAAATAGCCAAAAAGTCAAAGAGACAATCAATCACTGTGCATAGAAAAACTGGAGCAGAGAAACATTATTGCACATAGTAAGTGCAGAAGGGCTGACCCACCGTGGATTATAACTGAACAAGATCAGAAAAGTGCTGTGAGAAGTGCAGGCAGGTCCGTGGGTGACAGGGAGCGTTACCCCAAGCACAAGACTCCGACGTACGTTTCACATTCAGTGATATCTTGCTTCATCAGGGAGTGGATAATGGCACAGCAGGGCTGCTTTAAATAGCCCGAGTTCAGCTGTGTGGCGTCACTGATCAATAACGGCGCGTGCGCGCATAGCGCCACTCAGATCCAGGGATTCCCACCGGCCGTCATGACGTCAGCGCATGCGCGGGAGCAGGGACGCGTCTCCAAAGCTCCCGGGAATGCGCAGAGGCCAACAAGGGACGGCCAGGGGGAGCCGGGCCCGCAGCGCGACGCATGCACGCGCACATCAGTGAAATAGATCGACAGATACAGATCCAAAGCAAAAACAGTAAGGAGAATAACATGCATGTAATAGACAGATGGAAGAATAAACCCATTATAGGAGTAAATCCTATTATATCTATTGCAGTAATCAGAAGTTGGATCCATGATTCATATATCGGTGTCAAGATGATATTCAGGTTAAGACCAGAAAATGGGCAAAGCGGATGAGGTCATAGCTGTGCAAATAAGATAACAAGGGGAAAAAAGAAAAAGAGAATTAATACATTAAAAATAAGCACTAGAATCATATAAAATTGTAAAATAACCCCTATTGCCAGGGGAACACAAGGTGACATCAGAGAAAAGGGGCAAAACTCAAAGCCTCATTGAGGCCAGCTGGGGCAACTGTGCCAAGAGTCACCATCCACCTGGTCTCACGTTGGGCCAACCTCTTTTTGATGTTGCCGCCTCTGATACCACCATGGACGACCTCAATACCACGGACTAATAGTGATTTAGGGTCGCATCCATGGTGTATCTTGAAATGACGCGGCAAAGTTTTCAGGGAGGCAACATCATCCACCGTTTGAGCCGCAACAATGTCGCGCACGTGCTCTCTAACGCGGATGCGGAGTTCACGGGATGTAAGACCGATGTAAATTAGTGAACACCCGCAAACCGCGTAATACACTACATTAGATGTACCACATGAAATGTAGTCTCTAATCTGAAAATTGCGTTTACCGTCCGCAGTTGAGAACACAAAACTGCGCGACACATTACGGCAAGCCAAGCAGTGGCCGCATGGGAAGCAACCCATGCGAGGAGACACAGAACCAAGAAAACCGGATGTAGGCGGGACATAGTGACTATGAACTAGTATATCCCTTAAATTCGATGACCTTCTAGCGGTCATAGGTGGAAAATCAGGTAGTGAATCCTTGAGAGTAGGATCAGTCCTAAGGATGGACCAGTGTTGATTGAGAATGGCTCTGATGTTATGCCATTCACTATTATAGGTTGTAATAAATCGAACACAAGGTCCATCTGAGGAACGATTTTGTCTTGAAAGGAGTAGCTGAGACCTGGGAGTGTTTTTTGCCCTAAGGTACCCCCTCTTAATGCTGCGGTTGCTATATCCCCTTTCACGGAATCGCGACATGAGATCTGCGGCTTGCTCCTCGAATTTAGCATCCGAGGAGCATATCCTCCTCATCCTCAGGAACTGTCCGGTAGGGACAGCGGCAATAGTGGATGGGTTATGGGCCGACGAGGCGTGAATAAGCGAATTGACAGATGTGGATTTGCGGTAAACATCTGTTTGAATCAGATTATTATCGTCCACTTCAATCTGTACATCAAGAAAGTCAATCCGTTTGGTATGATATTTATAGATCAATTTAATATTAAAAGGATTCACGCCCAGTCGACCAACAAATGACTCGAGCTGCTCCGCCGTACCCCTCCAGAAAAATAACAAATCATCAATATACCTGAGCCAGCACTGCACCTGGGGAACGGCCTGGTCGCCCTCGTCGCCAAAAATTAATCTCTCCCAATAACCAAGGAAGAGATTAGCGTACGAGGGCGCACAGGCCGCACCCATCGCAGTGCCGCGCTGCTGCAGGTAAAATGAGTTCTTAAAAGTAAAAAAATTATGGGTAAGGATATAGCGGAGCAGCTGGAGTATCAGATCACACATGTCGCCGTCCAGACCGGAGGTCCCGAGGAAGAAGTGGACAGCCGCAAGACCATCTTCATGGCGGATGCAGGTGTACAATGACTCCACATCCGCCGTTACGATCAACATGTCTGATTCCATGTAGATGCCATCAATCCTGTTGAGCACGTCCGTTGTGTCTTTAAGATAGGAAGGAAGTGTCTCGACCAAAGGTTTTAGGTAGAAGTCTATAAACTTACATACCGGGTCACACATTCCCTCCAATCCAGACACAATCGGACGGCCCGGCGGATTGGTGGCATCCTTGTGAATCTTGGGGAGCAGATAAAAAGTGGGCACCTTAGGGTATTTTACCAGAAGTCCCTCCAGGACCTTCTTTGTAATAAGGCCATCATCCAGTGCCCGTTCCAAAATCATCAGAAGATCTCTGGAGAAGGTATGTACAGGGTTGTAGTCAAGTTTTTTGTAGGTATCTTTGTCCCTCAACTGACGGAAGGCCTCTTTCTCATATCTCTCAATAGGCCAAATTACAATGTTTCCCCCCTTATCAGCTGGTTTGAAAAGAACGTCTTTCCATCCTTCCAGTTGTTTCAGGGCGGTCCTCTGTCGGAAGCTGAGATTATCATTGTGGCGCCTTGACGATAGTTGAATAAAATCGTCAACCACCAGCTTCGTAAAAATATCGACAGAGGGACATAGCGACAAGGGGGGAAATCTCACAGATCTTGGCATGACAGAAGGTGGAAACCTACCTGCACCATCAGAGGATTGTTCAGATTGAAGTTCCTCCAGAATTGTTAGGGCCTCTCTCTCTGCACGACTATCCAAGCCAAAGGTTGGTGCACCCCGAGCATGCAGTTTCTTGAGCACCAACTTCCGAGAAAATAAAAATAAATCCTTCATGGCTGTAAAAAAATCAAAAGAATTAGTCGGCGAGAAAGAGAGACCCATGGAGAGAACCTCAACCTGAGCCTCGGATAGCGCATGTGTAGACAGGTTGATTACCTGTAATGCTCTACTGTCTTTCTTAGATGTTTTCTGTGGAGCCTGTTTAGTGGCTCTCAGCCTTGTTGTTATGCCAGCCGAAGAAGAGTCAATTTGAGAGTTATTGGTGACCATTCGCCCAGGAGGCCCAGCCTCATCGGAGGAGATGCCAGACATAATAGAGGTGGATCGAGACCGTGACCCTGATTTTGATCGGTACTTAGACCGTGACCTATAGGAGGGTTGTTGCCATCTATAAACTTGATTCAATTGTTGGTCACGTAAGTCTCTTTGAAATTTTTTTAACTTGAACGCCTGCAGCTCCTTCTCCATTTTCCCAAGCTCCAGGTCAATATCATTATTGAATTTAGCCAAGGCCTCAACCGATAGTTTAGATCTGATGACTTGAAGGAGTTCCTCCATTTCTTTTTCCATCTCTCCAATGGAGGAGCTGTTATGGTCACTCAGGAGCTGTAAAAAGCCCCTGGAACAAACACTGGATAACTCCTCCCATTTGGCTCTAAAGGAATCACATTCAACAGGAAATGAGGGGAACACCTGTATACGTAATCCCCTTGGGATAAGATTTTTGGATATATACTTGTCAAGAAATGCCCGGTTCCACCAGGTCTTAGTTCTGCGTCTCAGAAGTTCCCTGTACCGGGAAACTGCCTCTTTAGTATTGATGTCACCAGCAACCTCGTCACCATTGTTGCCAGCCACTTCAAGTGCCAGGTTAAGCTGTGAGAGCCAGGCATCATCGCGGGCCCTAAAATCCATCTTACTTGTAAAGAAAACTGTGGAAACCACAGAAACAACAATTAAACACAGAATTTCCATATGCATAGAAAGAAAGAAGCAAGGTGGATCAAGAATTCACCACCCAACTTCAGAGCTACTCAAATAGCATTTTGAAACAAGAGAACAAGAGTAGAAATGCTTCAAATATTTTTATTATTAGTAATAGTCATAAAAAAAGGGGGTACAAAGAGGGTCTATAATGACCAAGACAATTTCAATATGGCACAAGGTGGGGACCTAGATGTAAAAGGTAGGCAAAGAACACACGGACAGTCAGCTGCACTTCACAAGGACTGTGAAACATTCATTTGCCAAAGACACAGCCATGTGAAACAGTGAATTGCTACTAAAAAAAGTACTCTTTCAGTGTCGCCATAAAGGAGCATTCACAGGAACACATGACCATGTCAAAGGGCAAAGCCAGGGGGTCAGCAAAAACAATAAATATGCATCATCACCCCAGTAACATGCATACAGAGTGGAAGTAAATAGCCAAAAAGTCAAAGAGACAATCAATCACTGTGCATAGAAAAACTGGAGCAGAGAAACATTATTGCACATAGTAAGTGCAGAAGGGCTGACCCACCGTGGATTATAACTGAACAAGATCAGAAAAGTGCTGTGAGAAGTGCAGGCAGGTCCGTGGGTGACAGGGAGCGTTACCCCAAGCACAAGACTCCGACGTACGTTTCACATTCAGTGATATCTTGCTTCATCAGGGAGTGGATAATGGCACAGCAGGGCTGCTTTAAATAGCCCGAGTTCAGCTGTGTGGCGTCACTGATCAATAACGGCGCGTGCGCGCATAGCGCCACTCAGATCCAGGGATTCCCACCGGCCGTCATGACGTCAGCGCATGCGCGGGAGCAGGGACGCGTCTCCAAAGCTCCCAGGAATGCGCAGAGGCCAACAAGGGACGGCCAGGGGGAGCCGGGCCCGCAGCGCGACGCATGCACGCGCACATCAGTGAAATAGATCGACAGATATATCTGGTCTTAACCTGAATATCATCTTGACACCGATATATGAATCATGGATCCAACTTCTGATTACTGCAATAGATATAATAGGATTTACTCCTATAATGGGTTTATTCTTCCATCTGTCTATTACATGCATGTTATTCTCCTTACTGTTTTTGCTTTGGATCTGTATCTGTCGATCTATTTCACTGATGTGCGCGTGCATGCGTCGCGCTGCGGGCCCGGCTCCCCCTGGCCGTCCCTTGTTGGCCTCTGCGCATTCCCGGGAGCTTTGGAGACGCGTCCCTGCTCCCGCGCATGCGCTGACGTCATGACGGCCGGTGGGAATCCCTGGATCTGAGTGGCGCTATGCGCGCACGCGCCGTTATTGATCAGTGACGCCACACAGCTGAACTCGGGCTATTTAAAGCAGCCCTGCTGTGCCATTATCCACTCCCTGATGAAGCAAGATATCACTGAATGTGAAACGTACGTCGGAGTCTTGTGCTTGGGGTAACGCTCCCTGTCACCCACGGACCTGCCTGCACTTCTCACAGCACTTTTCTGATCTTGTTCAGTTATAATCCACGGTGGGTCAGCCCTTCTGCACTTACTATGTGCAATAATGTTTCTCTGCTCCAGTTTTTCTATGCACAGTGATTGATTGTCTCTTTGACTTTTTGGCTATTTACTTCCACTCTGTATGCATGTTACTGGGGTGATGATGCATATTTATTGTTTTTGCTGACCCCCTGGCTTTGCCCTTTGACATGGTCATGTGTTCCTGTGAATGCTCCTTTATGGCGACACTGAAAGAGTACTTTTTTTAGTAGCAATTCACTGTTTCACATGGCTGTGTCTTTGGCAAATGAATGTTTCACAGTCCTTGTGAAGTGCAGCTGACTGTCCGTGTGTTCTTTGCCTACCTTTTACATCTAGGTCCCCACCTTGTGCCATATTGAAATTGTCTTGGTCATTATAGACCCTCTTTGTACCCCCTTTTTTTATGACTATTACTAATAATAAAAATATTTGAAGCATTTCTACTCTTGTTCTCTTGTTTCAAAATGCTATTTGAGTAGCTCTGAAGTTGGGTGGTGAATTCTTGATCCACCTTGCTTCTTTCTTTCTATGCATATGGAAATTCTGTGTTTAATTGTTGTTTCTGTGGTTTCCACAGTTTTCTTTACAAGTAAGATGGATTTTAGGGCCCGCGATGATGCCTGGCTCTCACAGCTTAACCTGGCACTTGAAGTGGCTGGCAACAATGGTGACGAGGTTGCTGGTGACATCAATACTAAAGAGGCAGTTTCCCGGTACAGGGAACTTCTGAGACGCAGAACTAAGACCTGGTGGAACCGGGCATTTCTTGACAAGTATATATCCAAAAATCTTATCCCAAGGGGATTACGTATACAGGTGTTCCCCTCATTTCCTGTTGAATGTGATTCCTTTAGAGCCAAATGGGAGGAGTTATCCAGTGTTTGTTCCAGGGGCTTTTTACAGCTCCTGAGTGACCATAACAGCTCCTCCATTGGAGAGATGGAAAAAGAAATGGAGGAACTCCTTCAAGTCATCAGATCTAAACTATCGGTTGAGGCCTTGGCTAAATTCAATAATGATATTGACCTGGAGCTTGGGAAAATGGAGAAGGAGCTGCAGGCGTTCAAGTTAAAAAAATTTCAAAGAGACTTACGTGACCAACAATTGAATCAAGTTTATAGATGGCAACAACCCTCCTATAGGTCACGGTCTAAGTACCGATCAAAATCAGGGTCACGGTCTCGATCCACCTCTATTATGTCTGGCATCTCCTCCGATGAGGCTGGGCCTCCTGGGCGAATGGTCACCAATAACTCTCAAATTGACTCTTCTTCGGCTGGCATAACAACAAGGCTGAGGGCCACTAAACAGGCTCCACAGAAAACATCTAAGAAAGACAGTAGAGCATTACAGGTAATCAACCTGTCTACACATGCGCTATCCGAGGCTCAGGTTGAGGTTCTCTCCATGGGTCTCTCTTTCTCGCCGACTAATTCTTTTGATTTTTTTACAGCCATGAAGGATTTATTTTTATTTTCTCGGAAGTTGGTGCTCAAGAAACTGCATGCTCGGGGTGCACCAACCTTTGGCTTGGATAGTCGTGCAGAGAGAGAGGCCCTAACAATTCTGGAGGAACTTCAATCTGAACAATCCTCTGATGGTGCAGGTAGGTTTCCACCTTCTGTCATGCCAAGATCTGTGAGATTTCCCCCCTTGTCGCTATGTCCCTCTGTCGATATTTTTACGAAGCTGGTGGTTGACGATTTTATTCAACTATCGTCAAGGCGCCACAATGATAATCTCAGCTTCCGACAGAGGACCGCCCTGAAACAACTGGAAGGATGGAAAGACGTTCTTTTCAAACCAGCTGATAAGGGGGGAAACATTGTAATTTGGCCTATTGAGAGATATGAGAAAGAGGCCTTCCGTCAGTTGAGGGACAAAGATACCTACAAAAAACTTGACTACAACCCTGTACATACCTTCTCCAGAGATCTTCTGATGATTTTGGAACGGGCACTGGATGATGGCCTTATTACAAAGAAGGTCCTGGAGGGACTTCTGGTAAAATACCCTAAGGTGCCCACTTTTTATCTGCTCCCCAAGATTCACAAGGATGCCACCAATCCGCCGGGCCGTCCGATTGTGTCTGGATTGGAGGGAATGTGTGACCCGGTATGTAAGTTTATAGACTTCTACCTAAAACCTTTGGTCGAGACACTTCCTTCCTATCTTAAAGACACAACGGACGTGCTCAACAGGATTGATGGCATCTACATGGAATCAGACATGTTGATCGTAACGGCGGATGTGGAGTCATTGTACACCTGCATCCGCCATGAAGATGGTCTTGCGGCTGTCCACTTCTTCCTCGGGACCTCCGGTCTGGACGGCGACATGTGTGATCTGATACTCCAGCTGCTCCGCTATATCCTTACCCATAATTTTTTTACTTTTAAGAACTCATTTTACCTGCAGCAGCGCGGCACTGCGATGGGTGCGGCCTGTGCGCCCTCGTACGCTAATCTCTTCCTTGGTTATTGGGAGAGATTAATTTTTGGCGACGAGGGCGACCAGGCCGTTCCCCAGGTGCAGTGCTGGCTCAGGTATATTGATGATTTGTTATTTTTCTGGAGGGGTACGGCGGAGCAGCTCGAGTCATTTGTTGGTCGACTGGGCGTGAATCCTTTTAATATTAAATTGATCTATAAATATCATACCAAACGGATTGACTTTCTTGATGTACAGATTGAAGTGGACGATAATAATCTGATTCAAACAGATGTTTACCGCAAATCCACATCTGTCAATTCGCTTATTCACGCCTCGTCGGCCCATAACCCATCCACTATTGCCGCTGTCCCTACCGGACAGTTCCTGAGGATGAGGAGGATATGCTCCTCGGATGCTAAATTCGAGGAGCAAGCCGCAGATCTCATGTCGCGATTCCGTGAAAGGGGATATAGCAACCGCAGCATTAAGAGGGGGTACCTTAGGGCAAAAAACACTCCCAGGTCTCAGCTACTCCTTTCAAGACAAAATCGTTCCTCAGATGGACCTTGTGTTCGATTTATTACAACCTATAATAGTGAATGGCATAACATCAGAGCCATTCTCAATCAACACTGGTCCATCCTTAGGACTGATCCTACTCTCAAGGATTCACTACCTGATTTTCCACCTATGACCGCTAGAAGGTCATCGAATTTAAGGGATATACTAGTTCATAGTCACTATGTCCCGCCTACATCCGGTTTTCTTGGTTCTGTGTCTCCTCGCATGGGTTGCTTCCCATGCGGCCACTGCTTGGCTTGCCGTAATGTGTCGCGCAGTTTTGTGTTCTCAACTGCGGACGGTAAACGCAATTTTCAGATTAGAGACTACATTTCATGTGGTACATCTAATGTAGTGTATTACGCGGTTTGCGGGTGTTCACTAATTTACATCGGTCTTACATCCCGTGAACTCCGCATCCGCGTTAGAGAGCACGTGCGCGACATTGTTGCGGCTCAAACGGTGGATGATGTTGCCTCCCTGAAAACTTTGCCGCGTCATTTCAAGATACACCATGGATGCGACCCTAAATCACTATTAGTCCGTGGTATTGAGGTCGTCCATGGTGGTATCAGAGGCGGCAACATCAAAAAGAGGTTGGCCCAACGTGAGACCAGGTGGATGGTGACTCTTGGCACAGTTGCCCCAGCTGGCCTCAATGAGGCTTTGAGTTTTGCCCCTTTTCTCTGATGTCACCTTGTGTTCCCCTGGCAATAGGGGTTATTTTACAATTTTATATGATTCTAGTGCTTATTTTTAATGTATTAATTCTCTTTTTCTTTTTTCCCCTTGTTATCTTATTTGCACAGCTATGACCTCATCCGCTTTGCCCATTTTCTGGTCTTAACCTGAATATCATCTTGACACCGATATATGAATCATGGATCCAACTTCTGATTACTGCAATAGATATAATAGGATTTACTCCTATAATGGGTTTATTCTTCCATCTGTCTATTACATGCATGTTATTCTCCTTACTGTTTTTGCTTTGGATCTGTATCTGTCGATCTATTTCACTGATGTGCGCGTGCATGCGTCGTGCTGCGGGCCCGGCTCCCCCTGGCCGTCCCTTGTTGGCCTCTGCGCATTCCCGGGAGCTTTGGAGACGCGTCCCTGCTCCCACGCATGCGCTGACGTCATGACGGCCGGTGGGAATCCCTGGATCTGAGTGGCGCTATGCGCGCACGCGCCGTTATTGATCAGTGACGCCACACAGCTGAACTCGAGCTATTTAAAGCAGCCCTGCTGTGCCATTATCCACTCCCTGATGAAGCAAGATATCACTGAATGTGAAACGTACGTCGGAGTCTTGTGCTTGGGGTAACGCTCCCTGTCACCCACGGACCTGCCTGCACTTCTCACAGCACTTTTCTGATCTTGTTCAGTTATAATCCACGGTGGGTCAGCCCTTCTGCACTTACTATGTGCAATAATGTTTCTCTGCTCCAGTTTTTCTATGCACAGTGATTGATTGTCTCTTTGACTTTTTGGCTATTTACTTCCACTCTGTATGCATGTTACTGGGGTGATGATGCATATTTATTGTTTTTGCTGACCCCCTGGCTTTGCCCTTTGACATGGTCATGTGTTCCTGTGAATGCTCCTTTATGGCGACACTGAAAGAGTACTTTTTTTAGTAGCAATTCACTGTTTCACATGGCTGTGTCTTTGGCAAATGAATGTTTCACAGTCCTTGTGAAGTGCAGCTGACTGTCCGTGTGTTCTTTGCCTACCTTTTACATCTAGGTCCCCACCTTGTGCCATATTGAAATTGTCTTGGTCATTATAGACCCTCTTTGTACCCCCTTTTTTTATGACTATTACTAATAATAAAAATATTTGAAGCATTTCTACTCTTGTTCTCTTGTTTCAAAATGCTATTTGAGTAGCTCTGAAGTTGGGTGGTGAATTCTTGATCCACCTTGCTTCTTTCTTTCTATGCATATGGAAATTCTGTGTTTAATTAGCTACTTTAATTTGTAGCTCTGTCTTAGAACATTACTACAGAGTAGAGCAGTGACTGCCAATATATTTATGGTCTAAGGATGGTCTAGAAGTAGTTTTATACATTTTCCAGCTCCAACCGAATAATTAGGCGTAAAGGTGTTTACAATAATAAGATATTGGATTTACTAATACACTTCATTTAACAAACGTGCCCTGATCTGAAGATACTTGCATTGATCCAGAGGACTGGACTCAATCTTGGGGTCAGCTTGTGCTACTTAGGACATTAATGAGAGGCTGGGAGTTGCTTTGGCCAGAGCTGCAGACATGTGATACTAACATCCATCATCTGGAAGAGTATAGGCTGTGACTACAATACTATACCGGTAGGAGATACAAAAGCTATAGGCCAACCAAAGGTTGGGAGACAGTGGGTATCGCCTGGTACGGGGGCAGTAAAACTACCGGTCCTGGTTTGGGATCTCGTGGACTGGGGGCATCTCATTTTAGCCCGGAGTTGCTGGAAGATTGTGGACAGAAGAAATATAAATAATTGCATTGTTAACCTGCCTGGGTGATTAATATAACCCCCATTCTCAGATCTTCCCATGAAGTTTATTATGAAGTTCTATATCTTGTTGTTTTAACCCCTTGTTAACATCCAACATACGTGTACTGCGGATGTATGGAGCGGCTCGGGAGGTGAATCTACTTCACCTTTCGGCAAACCGATCAGATGATATTGGATCCGGATTGGACATCACAGGACCCTCGGGGGTTCTTTAGTTCAATAAAGACGGAGTCACTAATTGTGTTGTGTTTTGTTTCTAATAAAAATATTTTTATATGTGTTTTTTTTTTATCTTACTAGAAATTCATGGTGGCCATGTCTAATATTGGCGTGACACCATGAATTTTGGGCTTAGGGACAGCTGATAATACACAGCTGGCCCTAACCCCATTATTACCCAGTGAGCCACCCGGCACTAGGGCCGCTGGAAGAGTTGGAACAGTGCCAGAAGATGGAGCTTCTATGAATAATCATCCCATACTGTAAAATTTGAAATAATAGAAATATAAACCTAGATGGTTGAATTGCTGTTTTTTGGTAACTTCTCATGAACACAAAATAGAGAAAAAAAAGCTGTATGGACCCAAAAATTATGGAAAAACTATATCTTACCCCAGAAAAAGAGAAAAGGAGGAAAATACAAAATTGAAAAAAAATTAAAAATATCTGCATTGAGAAGGGACTAAACAAAATGTTCCAGTATTTATTGAGGTGGAGAATTGCTCATAGCATTCAGAACTTGTTGGTGGATCTCACTAATTGCAGCAGAAGTATTGGACAACCTTGTGTCTTTGGGTTTTCCTGATTACTACAAATCATGAGATTTTAACTCATTCTACACCATAATATTAAAAAACACATTAAAAGGGGAGACCGGAGATGATTTGAGTTTTAGAACACTGATCCAACATAAAGTTCTTTCCCGTTTATGGGCTAATGTACTAGGCTTTCAACTCTCAAAATACTGAGTGTAAAAAATATCTGTCTATTTATCTATTTACCCTCTATCTATGCACAGAGCCTGTCTCCTCTTCAGCTTTAGACTCCTGCAATTAAGAGACCTTTGGTCACATGACATGATGTCACAAAGGTCCTTTAGTAGTCTTATCGTCAGGATAGAAACACTGGGGCCGCTAGGACAGTGGGGGCCCTGTGAAATTGTTCAGTTTTCTCTCCTTTCTCCCTAATGCCAGTCTGTCTGCTGTTCAGTTTATTTAGACTTTTGCAATTAAGAGACCTTTGGTCACATGACATGACATCACAAAGGTCCTTAAGCAGTCTTATCATCAGAATACAAACACTGGGGCCACTAGGAGATTGGGGGCCTTGTGAAATTGTCCAGTTTTATCTTCCTTCTCCCTAATGGCAGTCTGTCTCCTGTTCAGTTCATTTAGACTATTGCAATTAAGAGACCTTTTGTCACATGACTGTGAAGTAATTAAAGGTCCTTAAACAGTTAACCTCAGAATACAAATGTTAGTGTCCCTAATAGAGTGGGGACCCTGAGAAATTGCACAGTTTGACTAGTCCTAATGCCGACAATGACTGTAACTAGGACTTATTTTTGGAGTAGGGCTTATATTTCAAGCATAGTCCAAAAAGTCTGTAAATCATGCTAGGGCTTAATTTTGAGGTAGGTCTTACTTTTGAGGAAGCAGAGTATTTGTTCTGTATCCTCTTCTGGGTGTTCACTTCACATCTGACTTTTCTCCAACATAGAGTTAGTGGGGCCAATGAGCAGAGACCCCCTTATCTTTTGAATGTCGCTTCTAAAATGGCTGAGAAATTTCTGAGCTATGTTGAGTTCCTACTAAAATTAATGAGAAGATAATACAAGTGGTGAATGAAGAGAGGCACTCAGTAGCTCTCAGTAGTACTCTTGCTTGTAATTTTAAGTACCTAGAAGGCCAGGAACAAGATTGGTAATTAGAGTAAATTAATTATTTCATTACACTCATTAGTGTCACAGGGGCCTCACCTAAACCATTGTTCTCCCAGCCACTTGATGGGGATCCTAGCTGTCACCACAGGAGGTCTTACAAACTCTACCAATGTTTTCCATGGAAGTGAGAGCACCACTAATAATGTATTTGTGTCCTATCCTTAAAAAGATTAATAGGATATTAAGTCATAAAAAAATATGGCTCTTACTAGGTATGAACTTCTCCAGGTACTCAAACCACTGCCGCAGAGTTGAGTCTCCAAACATTTGAATGTCTTTCCCCCTAAGACAGTCAAGGGCAGCCGAAGGCTGAGGAAAATGATGTCCCTTGCACACTAAGGATGTCCAATAGTCTTCATAATAGAATCCCGATGGTTGGGAGGAGTTTACTCCAGGTCTACAGGTGGGAAGTTTGGAGATAAGATCTGCAAGACAATGGAATGACCAAGGTTAAGAGATGAGGTAAAGTCTACTCACGTCAGTAGAACTATGGTGTAACCATGAACTACGGTGTAACCATGGCCCTCCTTGATTCATGGACCCCAGGGAATCTCTCCAGATTTTTCTTCTGTGGTGGGACCATAAAGTACTATGATGACCTACAGAATTTATGATTTTTTCCAGGTGTGGTGGACTTAGTGTCAGTAACAAGCTAACCCTTTGGCTGACGGGACCTCTTGACACACTCCCAGTATGAATTTGGCTTTTGGAGATACTAAATGTTCCTAAGGCAGCATAAACAAAATAGAATGGGTCACACTGGCCAAAATCTAGGGCATCCCATCCATGATTTCTATAAAAAGACCAAACATCATACTGTATACTTGAGAGGCCTTATCAATATATGCACTCTCAGGATATCTCAAGATAAGACAAGGTGCTGGTGGACTAACCACTGGTAAGTATATTCATGCCCACTGCACATTCTTATTTCATTCTTGCAAACAATGGTATTTTTTTATTAAGCAATACAGGTGAGTATAGGTAATAGGCGACTTTTGAAGAACGTTTCGACTGCTACTGGTCTTGGTCACAAGTTTACCCATAAATGGTCCACAGTGCCACATTGTCGATACATGGATCCCACTAGTAACATAACTTCTGCCCCATACTTAGGATGCATTACGCATGCGCTTGTGTGTGATATATTCCACCGCAGGTTACCGTGGCCACATAGACGTGCTCACGCCTCTTACACGGCGCCTTATCTTTTGTGCGGTCAGGTCTACTATTCAGTACTTCTTTACGCAAGCTCGGGCCCTCACGTGATACATGGTGCTGTCATTTAAACCATAATCCCCGCAGCACCCTCACCATACAGCACATCAGCTATGGCACGAGAGTGCCAGCACACCTGTTACCCTAAGGTAACTGAAAGGTCGCTCATTGTCTATACTCAACTGTATTGTTTAATAATAAACACTATTGATTGCAAGAATGAAATAAGAGTGTGCAACGGGCATGAATATACTTGCTTGAATGGCGGCCAGCAGATTGACAACCATGAAATTTGGGCCAATGCCTCCAGGTAATGATTCAAAGACTACAGCCACATCTTTATTCATATGTAAAAGCATAATAAAATTGGATTGCAAAATATTGACATCTAGAATTACAAAGTTTTAAGTCAATATGGTCACCTGCATAGTATACAAACTGAAAAGAAAGCACGCCACCCCCAGCAGAAGAATAAAGGAGAGGCTGGTGGCAATCGTAATTTGTGTCTTTGGTTTTACGAGTACATGGACAATTGGCATAACGAGAAAGGTAATAGTTTTGTAGATTTAAATATAGCAAAACAGTGTGGTAGGATAGTCTCATAGAGCAGTCTGCTGGATGTTTTCTGGTAACCACTATTCAAGGATAACGCCTCCACAGGAGAAAAAATCTAATTATCTACATAATTACTCTCATCAGCCTGAACAGAATAGCCATTGTCACCCCAGTCCACCTAATTACTTACAAATCAAAAAGTCCTTAGATGGTGAAAGCTAAATCACCATAAAGAAAATAGTGACATAGACAAGAAGTGTAGATAAAATATCAATTTTTATTGGAATTACATTAAAACCAAGTCAAGAATATAAAATTACAACAGGGATATTCCAAATAGCAGCAGAAAAAATGAACAAGCAATTAAGACCAAGTATACCACTATGGGTCATAGCTGCCTGCCGCTTACCCCAACGCGTGCCCCCCTGAGGAAGTTTCTACGGACAAAACGCGCGTCGGGGTCAGCGGCTGGCAACTATTTCTGACCACCCACTAAGGTATCTATCTAATTATATTTTGGGATTGATCTATAGATATTGCACTTGTTTTCATTTCAATATACTGGGCCGCTTGGGGAACTGTTCCTGCACTGACACATTTTACTCTAGGAGTACAGCCCCCATAATCCTTACATCACTGCATGCACATCCGTGCAAGCTCTATTGATTACCTATAGTGGTATACTTGGACTTACTTGCTTGTTCATTTTTTTCTGCTGCTTTTTTGAACATCCGTGTTGTAATTTTCTGTTCTTGACTTGGTTTTAATGTAATTCTAATAAGTATTGATATTTTATCTACACATCTTGTCTATATCACTATTTTCTTTATGGTGATTTAGCTTTCACCATCTAAGGAATTTTTGATTTGTAGGCTCACACATGGTGAACATGGTGATCAATAATGGAGTTGTTTGATAATTGATTGTTTCTATCTAATTACTGCCTTCACAATCACTCCTTAAGACACTGGGGGGTGGGGTGCTTCCCTAGGAGCACTAATGCATACCAGAACTGCTGACAACGCACCCATCAAACTCATCCAACCATTTCCGTCTTATACGAGGATACCTCCACTACTAATGCATCAAGCTAAGAGTGCCCTCTAACTGACTCTCTGACTAACCTGAGAAACTAAAGACAGCAGGTAAATAACAAAAAAGGAACACGGAGTGAAATGGCTAGTTAGATGCTCCATGCTCATCTGCAGGAGCAACTGGATCCACTTGTGGGTCTTTATCATGTTTGTATTTGGATCCACGTCAGCAGCACTTCTGTCACTTCCACATCTTTGCCGGCTGAAGTTGACCAGGCTACGGATTTCCACTATATAGTGTTACATGAGGGACACACCGTGTTACCATCAGGACACCCAACCATCGATGCTTTACCCATCAGCTGTAGATACCAGTCTAATGTATGAAACTGGTGTAAATGTAATTTTCATGCTCTATAGTTTGCCATTTGAGTGCGTAGTTTCTATTAGTTGGCATTCTGATAGAACTATAGATGCTAAATCTACCTTTCCCTCATTTCCAAGCATGTATTCCACCTGTAACAGTGCAAAGGTTTGCCATGCATGAGCAGGAAATCAGCCTCACTCTTGTGCCTGTATACAGTTTGATAAACATGACAAAAGAAGAGGGGAGAAAAAGATCTGTCTCCGATTCCTCTAGAGATATAAAAACCTGCCGCCACTTCCTGTATAGAAACATCATCACTTCCTGTAGAGTCGAAGACACGCCTCCACTTCCTGTATAGAAACATTGTCACTTCCTGTAGATAAACAAAGACACACCTCTACTTCCTGTTGATAAACAAAGACATACTTCCACTTCCTGTAAAAATAAGACACACCTCCACAACCTTTAGAAAAATAAATACACCTTCAGTTATTTTAGATAAACAAGGACACACCTCCACTTCCTGTAGACAAACAAAGACATACTTCCACTTCCTGTAAAATAACAAAGACACACCTCTATTTCCTGTGCAGAGACAAAGACACACCTCTACTTCCTTTAGATTAACAAAGACACACCTACACTTCCTTTAGATAAACAGATACACTTTCACTTCCTGTAGAAAAACAAAAACACACCTCTACTTTCTGTTGAAAGAAAATTACAAAACCTCCGCTTACTTGGGCTCTTCCTCTAATGAACATGTTGGAACAAACAATTGGCTGCAGCCCAACAGAGTCCATGGGCTGTCTCCAAGATTTGAACCCAGGACCTCTCTCACCCCAAGTGAGAAGCCTACCAATAGCCCAACGAGGAAAAGTCAAACCTCCACTAACTATAAATAAACAAAGACACATCCACTTCCTGTACAGAGACAAAGACATGCCTCCACTTCCTTTAGATAAACAAATACACCTTCACTTTATAGATAAACAAGGTCATACCTCCACTTACTGTAGATAAACAAAGACATACTTCCACTTCCTATAAAAAGCCAAAGACACACCTCTAGTTTCTGTAGAGACAAAGACACACCTCTACTTTCTGTAGAGACAAAGACACACCTCTACTTCCTTTAGATTAACAAAGACACACCTACACTTCCTTTTGATAAACAAATACACTTTCACTTCCTGTAGAAAAACAAATACACTTTCACTTCCTGTAGAAAAACAAAGACACACCTCTACTTTCTGTAAAAAGAAAGTTACAAAACCTCCGCTTGATTGGGCTCTTCCTCCAATGAACACATTGGAACAAATAATTGGCCGCAGCACAACAGAAACCATTGGCTGTGTCCAAGAGTTGAACCCAGGACCTCACACACCCCAAGCGAGCAACCTACCACTAGCCCAATGAGGGAAAGTTAAACCTCCACTTACTATAGATAATAAAAGACACACATCCACTTCCTTTAGAGAGTCAAAAACACACATCCACTCTCTGTAAAGAGACAAAGACACATCACTTCTTTTAGAGAGACAAAGACACACCTCAACTTCCTGTAAAGAGACAAAGACACGCTAATGTGATGCCCTGGACAAGCCAGGGATCACAGGTAATGACATCACCACACCCTACACCCCGGTTAGGCACATCTAAGCTAGACCAGAAACCCTTGTTGCCCTCCTCCAGGGGCTGATGTCCACACCAGGGGGTGGAGCCAGACGGTTGGTCTCCACCCACCAAGGAGTTCACAGTCCTGGAGGCGGGAAAACCAGGCAGTTCAGTTTTGGAGAGGAAAGAGAGCAGTTTGAGAGGTGAAAGTGGAGGGAGGAAAGTGACAGCTAAGAGCCTGAAGTTGGTCCGGGTGTGTGCCCCGGACAGAGACAGCAAGGTTAGCAGACGGCAGTGACCATCTGCAGGAGTGGCCTATTGGAGTTACCGTAAGGACCGCGGATGGGTGGTGGCCCGGCGGTACCGAACCGGTACACAAGGAGAAGCCAGCACCATTGGCAGGGGCCTTTCGGATCCCGGCAAGGCTAGGAGTTGCCGTGAATTTGCCAAATCCGTCAGTGAAGGGGACCTCCGGGTCTCCAAACAACTAAGTTCCGATTGAAGGCAACCGTCCAACCGTATGAGAGAGACACCGCCACCGCCAAGGCACCAGTTTCTCAGGGCCAGCGCCTGCGGGCAAAGAGGGGCTCCTCCGGCCCATATCCAAGTCGGGGAGTGGGTTACCAGTGGGAATCCATCGCTACTAACATTGAACATAGGTGCAGGGAAAGAGACAGTCACCGTTAACTACCGGGGAAAAGCAACAGCAGCCGTCCATGGGAACCGTCTTTCCAGCCGTGTGTTTTACCGAGAACTGTGTCACCGTCTCAGGCTGAGTGAGTACCACTGTGCCGTGAGGCACAGCGCTGCCCCCGCGACCCTGCACCTCACCAGGCCCTGCATCTGGCTTGCCATCTCTCATCCTCCACCCCATCACTGGGCCCCGGGACAACCAACCCCTACCAACGGAGGGGAGAACTAACAACTCTGCTGCTCCCGGTCACCGCTCCCGGGATCCCCATACAGAGCAGCGGTGGTGTTACCAAAAATCACCACAACCGTGGGTGGCGTCACGGACAATAAATCCCCAAAAATCAATCCCCTTTTCACTCACGGGCGAGGAGCGCCCCTCGAGTCCCCGGGATCCGGCCCATCGCTCGAGCCACCGAGCAGCAGCAGCCGCAGAGCAGCGGCGGCCGGACCCGAGCAGTGGGAGAGCGCAGCGTCCCCTCCTCCGCCCGCGACACTTCCACTTCCTGTAAAGAGACAAAGACACACCTCCACTTCCTGTAAAGAGAAAAAGACACACCTCCAATTCCTTTAGAGAGTCAAATACACACATCCATTTTCTGTAAAGAGACAAAGACACATCTCCACTTCCTTTAAAGAGACAAAGACACGCTTCCACTTCCTTTAGAGAGACAAAGACACACCTCAACTTCCTGGAAAGAGACAAACACACACCTCCACTTCCTGGAAAGAGACAAAGACACACCTCCACTTCCTTTAGAGAAACAAAGACACACATGCACTTCCTGTAAAGAGACAAAGACACACCTCCACTTCCTGTAAAGAGACAAAGACACACCTCCACTTCCTTTAGAGAAACAAAGACACACATGCACTTCCTGGAAAGAGACAAACACACACCTCCACTTCCTGGAAAGAGACAAAGACACACCTCCACTTCCTTTAGAGAAACAAAGACACACATGCACTTCCTGTAAAGAGACAAAGACACACCTCCACTTCCTGTAAAGAGACAAAGACACACCTCCACTTCCTTTAGAGAAACAAAGACACACATGCACTTCCTGTAAAGAGACAAAGACACACCTCCACTTCCTGTAAAGAGACAAAGACACACCTCCACTTCCTTTAGAGAAACAAAGACACACATGCACTTCCTGTAAAGAGACAAAGACACACCTCCACTTCCTGTAAAGAGACAAAGACACACCTCCACTTCATTTAGAGAGACAAAGACAAACATCCACTTCCTGTAAAGAGACAAAGACACACCTCCACTTCATTTAGAGAGACAAAGACAATCATCCACTTCCTGTAAAGAGACAAAGACACACCTCCACTTCCTGTAAAGAGACAAAGACACACCTTCACTTCCTGTAAAGAGACAAAGACACACCTCCACTTCATTTAGAGAGACAAAGACAAACATCCACTTCCTGTAAAGGGACAAAGACAAACCTTCACGTCCTGTAAAGAGACACAGACACACCTCTACTTCCTTTAGAGAGACAAAGACACACCTACACTTCTTGTAAAGCGACAAAGACAAACCTTCACTAGATGGATGCTCTCCCATGATGACAATAGCTGTATGCAATCCCGGTCCTTGTGCTTTGTTATCCTGTTGCTAGTTAACTTCTGTGTGCTGTTTGGGGTGTTGTTTAAATACTCTTGTTATCTGATTATTTCCTACCTTCCATATGTTTCCTCCTAATCACATATTGTCTATACCTCTGTGAGTAATTGCTGTGTGTTTGAGTTTTGGTTTTCCCCCATCTATTTATTTGTGTGGGATTAATAACTCCTGTCCCGGCCTCTCCTGGGTGGAGGAAGGTGGGCCAGAAGTCCAGGGTTGTTCAGGAGCTAGGGTAAGGAAAGCGGTCCAAACATAGTCACCTTCAGACGTATCTTTGGGATCCGGGTCAGCCAGGGTTCCCTTAAACTCAGGGCCAATTTAAGCTCCCCTGTTCCTAGTTATCCCTTCACACGCCATGAAAGCACCAGATGATGCCCCTTCCGTGTGTGAACACGTTTCTATGGGTTTGTATGCTACATCTTATCCACAATGACAGTTTTGCTTTATATTTAATGGACTTAGTAGCTTAACACCGCTGCCATATTTTTTGGGGCAGTTTTCTTGGTTAGTATTACACGCCACGTCATGGTTTAATGGATGGTGCTGAGTTTTCAGCTACTTAATGTATAATATTTTCTCATGATACCTAACAAGCCTTGCTGATTCTTAGGGAGTATACTAATGGCAGCATGGATAGTGTGCTGTCAATAATTTAACTTCATTGCCAAAAATGTCTCCATGTTTCTTCCAATCTGCTTCCATGTCTTTTCTATTCACCCTACGTGTATTTGTACACTGCCTCCATCATCAGAGAGAGCAAAACACACAAAAAACATGACTGCCAACATCTGAATATAAAAATCTAAACATTGCATCTACATATAGATATAAATATACAGCTTACAACACTAAGAGGGATTACAAACTGGAGAATATACACTGGAGATCAAAATTAGAGAACAATGTACTATCACTTTGCTTTTTTTCAGACATAATGTAATCTCCATTGATGACCATGCCCCGGTTTTGTGTAAGGGGTGCACCATGCCACTAGAACAAGGTTTTACAAAAGATCCAAAGTTTATAAACGAAAACCTTTATTTTGCCCAAAACGTGATGATGATAATTAGAGAACAGCAATGAATGTAGCACAGAGAGAGATGATCAGTAAATGTTCTGCCGGTAACAACAGTCACAATCAGTAGGACGTGCACCGGCCGTTGCTGTGAATGACTTCAGCAAATCTGCAGCCACAGGACATCACTAGTCTCTCACACTGCTCTGGTGGGATTTTGGTCCACTCTTCTTCCTGTCTCTTCCACATTACTTTGACTGTTGTGGGTTTCTTGGCCATAACTTTATCACCAAGAATTTTCCAGAGGTTTTCTATTGGGTTTAGGTCAGGACTCTGTGTTGTGGCCATTTCATTGTTTCAATGTTTTCTGTTTCCAGGAACTGCTTTCCCTGTTTTGCTCTGTGACAGGGGGCATTGTATTGGCTTCAGTCTTTCCCCAGTTTGTCAACAAACATAATGTTTCCCATCAGACAAAGATAAACTAAATTTGCTTTCATCACTAAAATGAACTGTGGACACTTCTCCTCTGTCCCTACAACATGCTCCTCACCAAAGGCTAGAGTCTAGCCTTGTGATGCTTAATGAGAGGTTTGGTCACTGCAGAGTGGGCTTTCAGTCCAAATGCTCTTAAACGTCGTGACTCGATATGATGAGACAGATCCTTACCCTGTTCAATGCCGATCTGGCGAGCAATTCCAGCTGCATTGGTGAAACGATTACCCATGGAGATTCTCCTCATTATCCTGTACTCTCTTGTGAGGACGACCAGCCTTCTTGGGGGAATTGAAAGCGTTTCTGATGTTGTAAAGATGCAATATTCTCAAAATCACAGACTTGGAAAGACCAACTTCTCTTGCTATGACTTGCTATGACCCTGTCCCTTTGGACTTCATCTGGACAATCTGCTGCCTGCGAGTTTCCTCATGTTAGGATATAATCACATAGGACGACACAATGGCCGGAACATTTAGGCAATTGTGTGTTGTTCTCTAATTTTGATCTCCATTGTACCTGTCTGACTTAGTTTAGGGATGCAAGTTCAGGGCTATTAGGAGAATGCCTGCTATATGGAGGATAGGAGTGGCTGATCAGGCGTGCCGGAGGAATTATTAGGTGGACAGACCGGATCAATATTTGAATTACTGAGAACTGGCATAGATTTATAAAAGAGATAGATCTTGGCTTTGTTAAGGAAATGAGCAAACTTATTTAACCTTCCTTATGTATGTAAAACTTGATCAAAACTTATCGTGGCCTCCAACTTTACCAGAGAAGCTCTCATCAGGCATGACGATGATCGGAGGAACTGAACCAGATATAGTCTTGTCAGTGACGGAGCTGAAGAAGGAAAATCATAAATTATTTCAGGAGACTCTCTGAGTCTATATACTTCTATATACTGAGTCACCAATCAGTAATGCAGGGCAGCTGTTTAGTATGAATCAATCCCTTCTATATGAATCACAACGGATCTATTCCAGTAAATGTGTTGGGGTTTCCAGACCACATCCAGTGATAAAAACTAAAAAAAAGCATTCCAGAGAACTGGTGCAGCACAAGAAAAGTGGGAGGTTCAGATTATGGAGGTGTCCTACATCATTTGCAGATAGTAGAGCATGACTAGGGTGGAAGACAGAAATGAGGAAGAAGATGAAGAGAGGTGCAGGACTGAGAACAGGACAGTTTGGGTGCTAGGCAGAGATGAGGGAGGAGATGCAGGGCGGTGCAGCACTGTTGAGAGGACAAGTAAGGTGGTAGAGAAAGATCAGGGAGGAGATGTAGGGCAGTGCAGCACTGTGGAGAGCACAAATAAGAAGGTAGAGAGAGATGAGGGAGGAGATGTAGGGCATTGCAGCACTGTGAAGAGAACAAATAAGGTCGTAGAGAGTGATGAGGGAGGAGATGTAGGGTGGTGCAGCTCTGTGGAGAGAACAAGGTAGGTCGTAGAGAGAGATGACTGAGGAGATGAAGGGTGGTGCAGCACTGTGAAGAGCACGAGTAAGGTGGTAGAGAGAGATGAGGAAGGAGATGTAGGGTGGTGCAGCACTGTGAAGAGCACGAGTAAGGTGGTAGAGAGAGATGAGGAAGGAGATGTAGGGTGGTGCAGCACTGTGGAGAGCACGAGTAAGGTGGTATAGAGAGAGATGAGGGAGGAGGTGTAGGGCGGTGCAGCACTGTGGAGAGCACGAGTAAGGTGGTATAGAGAGAGATGAGGGAGGAGGTGTAGGGCAGTGCAGCACTGTGGAGAGCACGAGTAAGGTGGTAGAGAGAGATGAGGAAGGAGATGTAGGGCGGTGCAGCACTGTGGAGAGCACGAGTAAGGTGGTATAGAGAGAGATGAGGGAGGAGATTCTGGGCGGTGCAGCACTGTAAAGATCATGAATAATGTAAAGAGAGATGAGGCAGGAGGTTTAGGTTGGTGTAGCACCTTGGAGAGCATATGAAAGGTAGTAGAGAAAGATGAGGGAGGAGGTGTAGGGCGGTGCAGCACTATGGAGAGAACAAGTTAAGTGGTATAGAGAGATGAAGGAGGAGATGTAGGGCGGTGCAGCACTGTGGAGATCAAGAGTAAGGTGGTAGAAAGAGATGAGGGAGGAGGTGTAAGGCGGTGCAGCACTGTGGAGAGAACAAGTTAAGTGATAGAGAGAGATGAGGGAGGAGATATAGGGCGGTGCAGCACTGTGGAGATCACAAGTAAGGTGGTAGAGAGAGAGATGAGGGAGGAGGTGTAGGGCGGTGCAGCATTGTGGAGAGCACAAATAAGGTGTTATAGAGAGATGAGGAAGGAGGTGTAGGGTGGTATACACATATGATAATGCATCTAGTCAATCATAAGGAAAGACCCCAATGAGGCATTTGCCAGTTGCCTCAAATATTTGCCAAAAATTCCTAACCGGCTTCAAATATGGCAGTATGATTATCATAAAGTTTCCAGACCCCGTTTACATTCATTCAATTAATCAATCATCTCAAAATCAACTTGTAGCAGAGAGATTCATAGTCTCACTGCTCTTACTGTGAAGAATCCCATCTATAATGATGGAGAAGCCTTCTATCATGTAAATGTCCTTCATCCTTCCTATCTACTGAAAAAAAAGAAGTCATCACTCACGCACTAAGTAGAGAGTCCTCCAGTTTGTTTGTCACTTTTCTGTATCCACCCATCGAGTGATAGATTAGTGAATGGCACGGCATCTTCTGGGGTCTCGCACAATGCCACGTGTCACCGCTAACAGGATCTGTATAAGTGCAGACATCATTACCAACAGCCTGCACGTTACACTCTGCCACTGCGCTGCTGCCATTATAGCGGAAATATCCATTAAAATAGACCTAAAAATAAAAAAATAAATTCAGAAAAGCGATTATTGGCGAACTACAATTGTGAAAATTCAAGACATTAAAGGCGTCGTACAGGATTAGTGATACATGTCCCAGCTCCAGCGCCGGGCTTTGCTTTCCTGTCCTATTTATTGTCCGCTCCCTTTATACTAGTCACCACACCGGGCTACTATAGTAACCCAGTATGCACTTCTGATGTCAGCAGGCATTATGCTCTTTGAAAGCCATGGATTAACATAAAGGGGCATCAAAAATCAACATCTGGTCCTTAGAAGATCTTAAAATGAGGTAAATACAACATGAGTTGAGCAACAATACAGCTCTTGATATATTGTTCATCAATAAAAGCAGAAGATTTTGCAGTTTGCTGGTCTGAATCATTCAGGAGTTTGTTAACAGAAGGCCACTGAGGAGAAATATTAGCAATGATCTTAGAGAAATTATTGTAACGGTCCATCAATCTAGAAAGTTTGGTAAATTTCAAAATAATTTGGAGTCCATTGTTCTACAGTGAGAAAAAAATGAAGTACACCCTCACTATTTCTATATGAATTAACAGGGTAAGTAGCAGCCCTTGATTTATTGTTCATCAGCACATGTGATCACCTCTATAAAAGCAGAAGATTTTGCAATGTGCTGCTCTGGATCATTCAGGAGTGTGTTAACAGAAGGCCACAGAGGAGAGAAATTAGCAATGATCTTAGAGACATTATTTTAACTGCCCATCAATCTAGAAAGTTTAGTAAATTTCAAAACAATTTGGAGTCCATTGTTTTACAATGAGAAAAATTATGTACACCCTTACTTTTTCTATTTAAATTCAGGGGGTAAGTAGCAGCCCTTGATTTATTGTTCATCAGAACATGTGATCACCCCAAAAAGCAGAATATTTTGCAGTTTACTGGTCTGGATCATTCAAGAGCGTTTAAACAGAAGGCCCGGAGGAGAAATATTTGCAATAATCTCAGAGAAATTATTGAAACTGCCCATCAATCTAGAAAGTTTGGTAAATTTCGAAACAATTTGGAGTCCATTGTTTTACAGTGAGAAAAATTAAGTACACCCTTACTACTTCTATTTAAATTCAGAGGGTAAGTAGCAGCCCTTGATTTATTGTTCATGGGCACATGTGATCACCTCTATAAAAGCAGAAGATTTTGCAGTTCGCTGGTCTGAATAATTCAGGATTATGTTAGCAGAATGCCACGGAGGAGAGAAATTAGCAACAATCTTAGAGAAATTATTGTAACTGCCATCAATCTAGAAAGTTTGGTAAATTTCAAAATAATTTGGAGTCCATTGTTCTACAGTGAGAAAAAATGGAGTACACCCTTACAATTTTTATATGAATTAAGAGGTTAAGTAGCAGCCCTTTATTTATTGTTCATCAGCACATTTTATTACATTTATAAAAGCAGAAGATTTTGCAGTTTGCTGGTCTGGATCA
This sequence comes from Anomaloglossus baeobatrachus, assembly GCF_048569485.1. Classification (NCBI taxonomy): domain Eukaryota; kingdom Metazoa; phylum Chordata; class Amphibia; order Anura; family Aromobatidae; genus Anomaloglossus; species Anomaloglossus baeobatrachus. The sequence goes on along the minus strand of NC_134356.1, from coordinate 674,614,666 downwards.
TTCAGGAGTGTGTTAACAGAAGGCCACAGAGGAGAAAAATTTGGCAATGATCTTAGAGAAATTATTTTAACTGCCAATAAATCCAGAAAGTTTGGTAAATTTCGAAACAATTTGGAGTCCATTGTTTTACAGTGAGAACAATTAAGTACACCATTACTACTATATGAATTCAGAGAGTATGTAACAGCCCTTGATTTATTGTTCATCGGCACATGTGATCACCTCTATAAAAGCAGAAGATTTTGAAGTTTGCTGGTCTGGATCATTCAAGAGTGTGTTAACAGAAGGCCACAGAGGAGAAATATTTGCAATAATCTTAAGAAATGATTGTAACTGCCCATCAATCTATAAATTTTGGTAAATTTCAAAACAATCTGGAGTCCATTGTTCTACAGTGAGAAAAAAATGAAGTACACTCTTACAATTTCTATATGAATTAAGAGGTTAAGTAGCAGCCCTTTATTTATTGTTCATCAAGACTTTTTATTACATTTATAAAAGCAGAAGATTTTACAGTTTGCTGGTCTGGATCATTCAGGAGTGTGTTAACAGAAGGCCACAGAGGAGAAAAATTTGGCAATGATCTTAGAGAAATTATTTTAACTGCCAATAAATCCAGAAGGTTTGGTAAATTTCGAAACAATCTGGAGTCCATTGTTGTACAGTGAGAAAAATTAAGTACACCATTACTACTATATGAATTCAGAGAGTATGTAACAGCCCTTGATTTATTGTTCATCAGCACACGTGATCACCTCTATAAAAGCAGAAGATTTTTCAGTTCGCTGGTCTGGATAATTCAGGAGTGTGTTAACAGAATGTTACAAAGGAGAGAAATTAGCAATGATCTTAGATAAATTATTGTAACTGCCCATCAATCTAGAAAGTTTGGTAACCTTTGAAGCAATCTGGAGTCCATTGGTCTACAGTGAGAAAAATTATATACCAATGGAAAACATTCAAGACAGTTGAAAACCGTGTCAGGAGTGGACTTGTCAGCAAATATACCCCAAGGTCAGACTGTACAATGTTTAGAAAAACTGCAGAAAACCAAAGAGCTACAGCTCAGACTCTAAAGGTCTCTCTTATGATAGTACAAATAAAAAAAGACTGAACAAGTATGACTTGTTTGGTAGGATTGTCAGGTGAAAGTGACACGTCCCATCAGGGCCGTGGGGTACTCGGAACCGGGCCAGTGCTGTTCTGGGAGGATGTCACAGCGGCAGAGCCTGACTCCATGTGCAACCAAATATTAAGTTGAAGGGGACAACAATTTTGTCTGGGCCATAATTGGAATTTTGTGTGAAATTCTCTCCAATTTGCCTTTTCTTTTCTTTTTTGCGTTGTTCCAAAACACACAAAGGAAATAAGCCTGTGTATGACAAAAATGTATTTTTGCAAGAAATACTTCATTTTCTAGAACAATTTCAAGGGTGCCAATACTTTTGGGCACAACTGTATGCAGAAGGTCTATTGCTCTTAATCAAAGATTTGTTGATGACCGGAGGGTGTGTGCCGCCCCGGAGGCCTGTGATGTAACGGTGGTGGCTCCGAGCAGTGATGTGGCCTTACCGGGCGCGAGCGACAGGCTTTTTGTAATGGGGAGTGAAAATAATCTATAAAAGGGGGAGAAAGAAAAAAATAAATGGTTCGTGACGCCAGTTGGGATGTTCGGCTGTGGTGTGGCCGGGCACTGCTGGTGGGACGCAGGAGTTAGGTGGTGATGCACAGAGCCGGAGAGTTGTCCTCTTGCCCCCCCAACTAGGGCTGGTTCCTGGGGGATGTGTTGCGGTAGGGATGGTGCAGCAGAGAATAAATCAGCCAGAGACAAGACAGGGAACTTTTACTTTTTACTAAATCTCTGCATAACAGTCCGGAACATTCTTTACAGCCTTCACAATGATGGTGGTTTTCCCTGCCCCAATGAGAGTTTGGCTTCTCTGCCGTGTGGTGATAGTGTACTCTGTATAGGTATCTTGGTATCTTTGGATTTCCAAGACAAGAACAATCTAGATTTGTAATCTTTTCTGGCGAGCAGGTGACTGGAATCCTGAAGGAAAACTCTCCACTTCTTCTAGAAGTTTCCAGACTCATAAGTGCCACTGTGCTCCCAGGCAAATTTCACTACCTCTTGTAAAAAGGCTGCAGTCTCTCAGTTTTGTCACCGACCTTGAAGGCACCAGTGACTTAAGCCCACTTTACACGTTGCAATTAGTTGTACAATCGCATTTGCGATGTGACACGCCCAGGTTGCATACGGGATCTTATGAGATTTCACGTTGGTCGTTCATTTTCTGTCACACGAGCGTTAGTAGTCTATGTTAAATTGGTCAATTTTGTGTGCGATCCTTTAGATCATGTGTTCTGTGACGTATGCATTGGGAACCTTTTTTTTTATTATTTATTGACTTGCCAAGCGTGTGTAATGTGTAGGGATGCGTTTTTACTATGTCATCTGCCATTCAGCTCTGCTACATGGCCGCTAACAGCAGACACAGACAGCCATGTAGCAGAGGTGAATGGCAGATGACAGCAGACACAGACAGAGCTGCACTGTCAGAATGAACTCGGGTGAACTTCACCCGACTTCATTGTCATGCTGCGGCTCTGTCTGTGTCGCGCCCTGATTAACGGTCACCTGTGAAGGGCTCACCGGTGACCGCTAATCTCCTAAATTACTGAAGTTAGCAGCCCTCTCTCATACTCACCGATCCCCAATCCCCGGCGCTGCACGGCGTTCACACTGCTCCGGCGGCTTTTACTGTTTTGAAAAAGCCGGCCGCTCATTAAACAATTTCGTATTCCCTGCTTTACCCGCCCACCGGCGCCTATGATTGGTTACAGTGAGACACGCCCCCACGCTGAGTGACAGGTGTCACACTGCACCCAATCACAGCAGCCGGTGGGCGTGTCTATACTGTGTAGTGAAATAAATAATTAAATAATTAAAAAAAAACGGCGTGCGGTTCCCCCCAATTTTAAAACCAGCCAGATAAAGCCATACGGCTGAAGGCTGGTATTCTCAGGATGGGGAGCTCCACGTTATGGGGAGCCCCCCAGCCTAACAATATCAGCCAACAGCCGCCCAGAATTGCCGCCTACATTATATGCGACAGTTCTGGGACTGTACCCGGCTCTTCCCGATTTGCCCTGGTGCGTTGGCAAATCGGGGTAATAAGGAGTTATTGGCAGCCCATAGCTGCCACTAAATCCTAGATTAATCATGTCAGGCGTCTCCCCGAGATACCTTCCATGATTAATCTGTAAATTACAGTAAATAAACACACACACCCAAAAAAATCCTTTATTATAAATAAAAAACACAAACATATACCCTGGTTCACCACTTTAATCAGCCCCAAAAAGCCCTCCTTGTCCGGCGTACTCCAGGATGCTCCAGCGTCGCTTCCAGCGCTGCTGCATGGAGGTGACCGGAGCTGCAGCAGACACAGCCGCTCCGGTCACCTCCACGCAGGTAATGAAGACAGCCGCGCGATCAGCTGAGCTGTCACTGAGGTTACCCGCTGTCACTGGATGCAGCGGTGGCCGCGGGTAACCTCAGTGACAGCTCAGCTGATCGCGATACTCACCGCCGCTCCTATCACCTCCACGCAACAACTGAGGTGAGTAGCGCAATCAGCTGAGCAGTCACTGAGGTTACCCGCGGCCACCGCTGGATCCAGTGACAGCGGGTAACCTCAGTGACAGCAGCTGATCGCGCGGCTGTCTTCATTACCTGCGTGGAGGTGACCGGAGCGGCGGTGTCTTCTGCAGCTCTGGTCACCTCCATGCAGCAGCGCTGGAAGCGACGCTGGAACATCCTGGATGACGCCGGACATGGAGGGCTTTTTGGGGCTGATTAAAGTGGTGAACCAGGGTATATGTTTGTGTTTTTTATTTCTAATAAAGGATTTTTTCGGGTGTGTGTTTATTTACTGTAATTTACAGATTAATCATGGAGGGTGTCTCATAGACGCCTGACATGATTAATCTAGGACTTATTGGCAGCTATGGGCTGCCAATAACTCCTTATTACCCCGATTTGCCAACGCACCAGGGCAAATCGGGAAGAGCCGGGTACAGTCCCAGAACTGTCGCATATAATGTATGCTGCAATTCTGGGCGGCTGTTGGCTGATATTGTTAGGCTGGGGGGCTCCCCATAACGTGGAGCTCCCCATCCTGAGAATACCAGCCTTCAGCCGTATGGCTTTATCTGGCTGGTATTAAAATTGGGGGGGGACCGCATGCCGTTTTTTTTAATTATTTAATTATTTATTTCACTACACAGTATAGACACGCCCACCGGCTGCTGTGATTGGGTGCAGTGTGACACCTGTCACTCAGTGTGGGGGCGTGTCTCACTGTAACCAATCATAGGCGCCGGTGGGCGGGTAAAGCAGGGAATACGAGATTGTTTAATGGGCGGCCGGCTTTTTCAAAACAGTAAAAGCCGCCGGAGCAGTGTGAACGCCGTGCAACGCCGCGCCGGGGATCGGGGATCGGTGAGTATATGAGAGAGGGGGATAGACTGACATGGACAGAGAGTGAGGGACAGAGATAGTGACGGACTGACAGAGATTAGTGAATGACAGACATTGTGAGGCGCTTCAGAACGCAGCTTTTCAGCTGCGCTCTGAAGCAGACCTTTTTTAAGCTGCGGTGCAGAGCGCACACCTGTGCACATAGCCTCAGACACCAAAATCGTATGAGGGATGTCACACGTTACAATTGACTAGGTTCGTGCAACAAAACGCTCAATTCTAGAGAATGATACGATGTGTTTGCGATCAACGGTTTTGCGTTCAATCCTGATCGCAAGTAGATGTCACATGCAGATACCTCACAAACGATGCCGGATGTGCGTCACTTACAACTTGACCCCAACGACGGATTGTGAGATATATTGAAGCGTGTGTAGCGGGCTTTAGGGACGGATACCCTGACAAATGTAGCTGTCCTCCCCAGAGGTTTTTGAAAATCACCTCAGGACAGGACCTCTCCTCAGTACGCTCTTCACTTCACCTCACACGACAACAACTGCCACCAACTCAAATTTACCTCACAACTAAGCTCCTCCCCTTTCTCATTCTAGGGCTCATCACTCAAAAGTTAGTTTTCTCTCAAGTGACAACCCCAGTAAGGGAGTGTATGCAAATGTGTGTTTTCTTGTGAGTAACAGAGAAAACCAAATTCTCATTAAGGCGTACAATAGATGTCATACAGATGGCAATACACATGTAGTTATCTGTGGCGACTAGGCACAGAATGCCAAAGCTGCAGAAGAGAATTATCAGAGGCATCAACTTGAAATGGAATACAATCATGTCAAGATGCTTCAATTGATTGTTCCAATGAAAAGTCAAGCAAGCATGAGATGTTTGGTCTTATTTCACAGACTACAACACAGCAATGTTAAGACCTGCACTTGATGCCTCCAAATTCTTATGAACATCCATCCAAAACAGCAGGACTAGACGCAGAACAGAATGTTATAACTTAGTGAGGTGGTCTGAATGAGCAGTACGGATTAGAAGGCATTGCTTCAATGGAGAAGGACAAGATGGACGGCACATGGTAGAGTGTGAACCAAAAAACAGGATATGCTGGATGGGACAAGGGTCAGTGGAGCTGGAAATGGCAGATAGTATGATAATCAGCAGAGCAGAGGATACAGACATAAACGTTAAGGCCGCTTTACACGCTACGATATATCTAACGAGATGTCGCCGGGGTCAAGTCGTTAGTGACGCACATCCGGCATCGTTTGACAAATCGTAGTGTGTAACACAAATGAGCGACTGTGAACGAGCAAAAATACTTACCTTATCGTTGCTGGTTGACACGTCGCTCATTTTCAAAAAATTGAACATCCGGTTGTTCATTGTTCCAGAAGCAGCAAACATCGCTCCGTGTGACACCCCGGGAACGATGAACTGCAGCTTACTTGCATCCTGCTGGCAATGCGGAAGGAAGGAGGTGGGCGGGATGTTACGGCCGCTCATCTCCGCCCCTCCGCTTCTATTGGCCGGCCGCTGTGTGACGTCGCTGGGACACTGAACGTCCCTCCCCCTTCAGGAAGAGGATGTTCGCCGCCCACAGAGAGGTCGTTCGGGAGGTAAGTACGTGTGACGGGGGTTACTCACTTTGTGCGACATGGGCAACAAATTGCCCGTGCCGCACAAACGATGGGGGTGGGGGCGATCGTTCATGCGATCGCACATGAAATCGACGCATGTTAAGCAGCCTTTAGAATGGCAGAGTAAGATATGTGGACAGCATCATGGAACATTAGAAACAAGTAGGTTAGTTGGTACCTTGTAACTACCAAGAATGTACTGACAGCGCTCAGGAACAGCAGGTCTGAGTTAGCAGTCAAGTGCTTCAGAGTAGCAGACCCAAATGTGTGAGCTGCACCAAGGAACAGCAGAGCTCAACTGGAAGTCAGATAACTTAGAGTAGCAAAGCAAAAAGTGCAGGCAGTACCCAGGAACAGCAGAGCTCAACTGACAGGTAACGTAGAGTAGCAGAACAAAGTGTGCAGACAGTACCCAGCAACAGCAGAGTTGACTCATCAGTAAGACACCTTGGAGTAGCAGATATAAGTATCAGGACAGAACACAAGAACAGCAGAGCTGAGTTAGAAGTCAAGTCCTTTAGAGTAGCAGACCCAAATATGTGAGATGCACCCAGTAACAGCAGAGCTCAGCAGATAGTAAGGTAACTTAGAGTAACAGAGAAAAGTGTACACCCAGTACCCAGGAACAGCAGAGTTGAGTCAGCAGTAAGCACCTTGGAGTAGCAGATCCAGAGCTGAGTTGGCAGTGGTAGTGCTGAGTGTGCAGATGGCACATAGGAACAGGAAAGCTAAGTCAGCAGTCAGGTCCCTGCCTGAGAAGGCCCTAAGAGGCCCAGCCAGATAGCAACCGAGGTATACACTGGCCTAAATGAGCAACACAAAGAGCATGAGAGCAGAGAAACATAGACGTGGAAGAGAAGAGAGAAGTAGATTGGCACTAGAGCCAGGACAGATCACACACAGATTGTCGATGGACTTCTCAGACTAAAGGCCCCGTCACATGCTACGATATATCTAACGATATGTCGTCGGGGTCTCGTAATTTGTGACACACATCCGGCATCGTTAGAGATGTTGTAGCGTGTGACACCTCGGAACGACTGTTAATGAGCAAAATACTCACCTTATCGTTGCTCGTTGACACGTCGTTCATTTTCATAATGTCGTTCCTCCTTCTGCGCGCCGGTTGTTCGTCGTTCCTGAGGCAGCACACATCGCTACGTGTGACACCCCGGGAATGATGAATACAGCTTACCTGCATCCTGCCGGCAATGAGAACGGAAGGAGGTGGGCGGGGTGTTCTGCTCATCTCCGCCCCTCCGCTTTATTGGACGCCTGCCATGTGACTTCACTGTGACGCCGAACGTCACACCCCCTTCAGGAAGAGGATGTTCGCCGCCCACAGCGACGTTGTTAGGGAGGTAAGTACGTGTGACGGGGGTAACGACATTGTGCGCCATGAGAAACGAATTGCCCGTGGCGCACAAACGCCGGGGGCGGGTGCAATCGCTCATGCCATCGCACGATATATCGTAGCGTGTAACACCGCCTTTAATGACTGCCTCAACTGACAATTGATCAAAGGTCTCAGAGATGTGGTTGCTGCCTACAAGTTCTGTCCTAGGCAGCAGATCAGATGAGTTACTCTATTCACGTACGTAAAAATATATTACTCAGGGACCTGGTAAATCTACTTCATCTGATTGTTAGTAAGGGGATGACATCCAGAGAAGAAGTCCAGGTCCATCCTCAAATCCTTACACAAAGCTCTCAAGAACTTGGAACAAGACATCTCTCCCTGTTTTGAGACATTGGTCGACACAGACAGAAAAGGGCCCGTGTGCAAGAAGAATATTTGGGCCCTTTGAAGTCCATGAGCTCATCATAATGCACAATACCACATGTTTTGGAGATGGTAGTGGCCTCCTGACCTCCTAGGCCCCTGTGTGGCTGTACAGATTACACCAATGATATGTCCACCTCTGGTCTGAGACAATGTAAGTGGAGAGACTATATAGGTGGAAGATCTCCTTGAAGAACATCTGAGCTTGCTGAGGAGCAATATTACTCAGTAAGTGGGACAGAATGGGAATTTTGATCCACTATCAATCAGATAGTACTGGAAGCTTGACAATGCAAATGTCGCGGGCGGAGCGGCCGCGCTCGCTACGCTCGGGTCCGGGGCTTCTGCTGCTGCTCGGTGGCTCGAGTGGTAGGTCAGACCCGGGGACTCGAGCAGCGCTCCTCGCCCACGAGGGAAAAGGGATGGTTTGTTTGGGAAGATAGTTCGTGACGCCACCCACGGGTCGTGGTGATAATGGGCACCACCGCTGCTGGTGACGGGGATCCCGGGAGCGATGGCAGGGAGCAGCTAGGATGTTGGTTCCGACTCTGTGGGTAGGGGTTGGTGATCCCGGGGCTCGGTGGTGGAATGGGGAGGCTGGATGGCCGGGGTACAGGGTTGCAGGGGCAGTGCGGCGCGGTGCCGGATGACACTGTTGTACTCACTCAGGCACAGATTCACAGAGTCTCTGGTAAACCAAACGGCTGGATGGACGGGTCCCGCAGCCGGCTACAGTGTCTTTGCTCTCCCCGGACAGGTTGATGGTGGCTGTCTTCCCTGCACCTTTGTAGAATGTCTTGACTCCGATGGTTTCCCAACGGTAGTCCGCTCCCCGGCGTGTATGTACCGAAGGAGCCCGTTTTGCCCGCAAGCGCTGGCCCTTGGATCTCTAGCCTATGGCGGTGGCTTTTTATCCTCACTGTGTGGACTGTTGCCTTCTGTCGGGTCTTGGGTGTTAGGGAACCCCTGGGGTTCCGGTCACTCTCGGATTTGACCGTTGTCGGCGGCTCCTAGCCTGGTCGGGGTCCAATGGCCCTGCCTTTGTGCTTGGTACAAATCTGCTCCCCGGCTCGGTACCGGCGGGCCACCGCCCGTCCCCGGTCCTACGGTTACGCTGACTTGCACCACGTCCTGCAGACGGCCACCACCGTCTGCCGACCTTGCTGACAGTGCCTGGCCTCCTACCCAGACACTAGCAGTTCCTCCACTCCACTTCTAACTCCTCACTCCACAGAACTCCAAACTGAACTAAACTGTGTGCTTTTTCCCGCCTCCAGGCCTGTGAACTCCTCGGTGGGTGGGGCCAACCGCCTGGCTCCGCCCCCCCCTTGGTGTGGACATCAGACCCTGGAGGGAGGCAACAAGGATTTAGTTTGACTGATGTAGACTATCCAGGGGAGGGTGTGTGTGTGATGTTGTGTTTGTGACTACTTGGCTAGTCCGGGGCATCACACAAACAATAAGTTTTTTCTTCTAAGTGGTCTCTCAGGAGACATACTGGTTGAGAAAAAGATACAACCTTGGTCTACGACATTTGCCTGAATCTCAGGAAGATATCAATGGACCTGGGTAAGATGTCTGCCCCAACGTTCTTCTGTCGCGGGCGGCGGGGCGCTGCGCTCGCTAACGCTTGGGTCCGGCGCTGCTGCTCGGTGGCTCGAGTGGTGGACCGGATCCGGGGACTCGAGCGGCGCTCCTCACCCGTGAGTGAAAGGAGGGGGGGTCGTTTGGTTTGGGGATTTGGTCCGTGACGCCACCCACGGGTTGTGGTGAGGTTGGGCACCACCACTGCTGGTGACGGGGATCCCGGGAGCGATGGTAGGGAGCAGCTGAGATG